>NW_008246060.1:4901852-5026637 GCF_000691975.1 Corvus brachyrhynchos
GCAGAGTGATGCAGCAGTGTCCACCCACATTTGCTGCCTGAGCCAGAGCGAGTGAGAGATGTGAGCTGGCCCTTCCATTTCTGTGCTTATCGTGGGGGTTATGTGATAGTGCAGGAGTCAATATTAAGTGCTGCTTTGCAAAAGAGTGGGGAGGAATCTCATCAGGAAGATTTACACACCTATCTCTGAGTGGTCCTTCATTGCCATGCAGATGGAGCTGGGTAACAGCACCTCTCCCTCTTATGAAGTCGTAAATAGCATCCCTGCATATCCCACTCATCTCACACGTAATTTTTAGGCTACAAATAGATGTAAACTCCAGATTTCTGTTTTGTTACTCTGTTAATATTATTTCTTCATCTGCTTGATATGATCAACATTTTTACTACCTTTGGTGTTAGATTTTCTTGCAGCAAAAACTTATCTTAACTGTGTTCCAAATTAAACTTTCATGCCTTTTCAGCCTGCATACATTTTTTTAGTCAAGGATGATACTGGAAATATTAAGGAGTTATTAAAAATTATGATTAATCAATTTTATTACAATAGCACTTAGAAGTCCCTGCTGAGACAGGAGACCTATTGCACTGGGCACTGTAGGGAGACATAAAAGACTGAGTTTCTGCTTCAAAGAGCTGAAAATTGAAGCAGAAAAGACATGTTTCTCTTGGCTTCAAGGGAAACAGAATAAGGGCTTTTGTGATATTCTTGAGCAAGCTGGAAGCCCCATGTTTCATTGAAGCCTTTTCTTTTTCATTCCACTGTTTCATAAAAAATATATAATGAATGAAGCTGTATTGAATTTTCAATTAAAAGGATCTCAGTCTATCTCTGCTCTATCTCCCCACAGCCTGCTCCTTTTGCTCTCTTCATTCTTCCTGTGCAGGAGCTGTTCAACAGCCCTATGTTCTCTGTTCAGCAAACCTTTTCAAACAGCTACATTTGTGTCTTCTCATCACATTTCTAATATTGAATTTTCACGTTTCAAAAGCCATTTTACTTCTCATTTTTGTTAGCTCTGTAGTTATGTGAAAATAGTCAAAACTTTCAAAGTAGTGAAGAAAAGGAGCAAGAAGGGAATGTCCTCCCCTCTGTCATTCTCCTCTCTATCAGCTCTGTTAGCAGAGGAGTTATCAAAATGCTGCATGAGAACTGCAATGGTTAAAGACTATGCTCTCTCTTACCACTAACCTTGAGTCAGTTTTTCTTCATTGTACAACAAGAGGAGAAAAAAGGAAGGGAGCAGAGCTGAAGGTTATTGCCTCTGTTGATGCAAAAGCAGAGAGAAATCTACCTTGGGAAACGAAGTAGAGATGGCAAGCTACCAAGTTCACAAAGTAAATGTTCCTTCGTGCTTGGGTTTAGCCTTATGCTTCTGAGGTTCCTGCTCTGCATCTGGTGACTTGTCCCTCTGAGTTCTCTCCCACCAGTCTCAGAAGTTGGGAAGAAGTTGAAATGAGAGGGTAAGGAGAGGCTGTGTGGGGGGGGCAGGCCCAGAGGGTGCCAGGCAAACTTTGAAGTGACTGATTAGTGCAGACAGTGACAGAACAAGTTCCAGCCAAGCGTGATGGCTGCTAAGAAGAAACGGCCTTGTTTTAACTTGATTATTGTTCCCTGATAATCTGTGAAACGAGTGGAATTCAAAGCAGCATTGGTCTGAGTGTTAATCTAATGCACAGTGGTTCCTTGCAACTTGCTCTGATCTCCAGTGCCTTTAATCTGGCAGTAAATTTTGATTTGGTTTCTTGTGATGATATACTTCCTCGTGGAGATGGACAAAGGAGAGCTGAGGGAAACTGCCCAGGCCAGTTAAGTATTGGAGGACCTGCTTGCAGCCATTGTGAAGAAAAAAAAGACAGCTTCTCAGGCTTTGTAATCTATTTTCTCTTATGACTAACAGGCTGACTGTTTTAAATAGAGTAAAACAAGTGGCTAAATCACTTTCTGAACAGGAACTACTGAACAGGAACGCAGTATCTCCCATGAATTTCTGTAGACAACAACCAAGCTCCCTGCAGTCTCTCTCTGACACCAAATCCTGTTATTTAGTCTTCTGTGGAATCTGCTGAATTATATTAGCTGACTCAGAAACTCCATCAGGACTCCTGTCTGCTTCGAGGCATCTGGCTTTCTGGTGTGACCACCACCTCCCCCTCTAAGTGTGAGGTGTCGCCGTCCCAAACCAGTTGCAAGGCTCGTGATGCCCTCTCAGGTAGACTGGGTGGTCCAAACCCAGGCAGCAGGACTGGGAGCCAGCTCCTTCCCCACATTTCTTGCTGTCAACATTTTCTTGCTTCTCCTGGGGGAGGAAAGCTGCAGCCTTCCATGTGCAGCTGTGCCAGGCTCTGGCAGAACTTTGTTCTAGGAGGGGCAGCCCCAGCTTGCCCTCAGCTGGGTAGTGCTGCCCAGTGGCAGGAATGTGGCTGTGTCTCTCTTCCCTTCGATTCAGCGCGTGCTGTTAACAGCCTTGTCTTGTACTCAGCCTAGTGAAAACTTGGGATCCGTCGGGCTCGGCCACTTCAGTGCTTCTTTGGGAAATACAACCAGGCAGCCTCTTGCCAACGGCTCAACTATGGAGCCAAGTGGAGCCTCTGAAAATATTTTAGACTGTGTACATTTCTTCCCCATCCATAAATGCTAGGAAGGTAAAAAAAATTTTTAAAAATTCTTTGTAAATTGAATTATGCTGCTGTGATAATTTTGTAACCTTCTATTCTCATTCTGTACGATTTCAAAACAATGAGCAATTCTTTAATGGAAAATTAATTGGAATCTTTCAACACTTTTTAAATGCTTTCACTGTTTTTCTCTCTCCTGTATCAGGAATTTTATTTTAATTGATATTTCCCATTTCTGTTGGGTGAATTCACATCTCTTTTTCAAAAAAAAATAGAAAGGGAGTGGGAATATTACTTACTGATAATCACACCTGGGGTGAACCTGTTACTGTTATGCTTGTGGATTATTTAGGAAATAGCACAACAGCAAGGTGGACTGCTCTTAGCTACTTACTCAAATTGGCAGCAGCTGAAGCTCGCAGAGGAGTCCTTGATGCCACATGCCTGGGAAGGGGCTAGGGAGCCGTTCCTGTGCCCTGAACACCTGCTGCAGCTCTGCTCTTCTGTCCTGGGGCCACATCAAGGCCCTCCAGTTAGCTGAACTGTCAGTAATGGTGTATTGAACAGCAAGTTTCAATAAACAGGGTAGTTCAACAGATGTCTGGATTAAACCTGAAGCAAAGGTGAAAGCAGGAGGTGTCTTTCAGGAAGAAAGGACAATGAGCATAATAGGAGGAGTGGATTATTTTGTTCATTCCTTTGATGCCTTAGAGTGTCTGTGTTCTGCTGTTTCCAGGTTCTTGGTGCATGCCTCCAGTTAAATTTTCATGGTACTTCTCTCCCCACTTAGCCCTGCTGTGTTGCCCTGCCCTGTAGCACCAGGCATCAAAACTTAATAACAGAACAAACACAACAATCACTTTAAACTAACGCTGCCCCTCTTTGTGAGTCACATCCTGGGCTGCTGACAAAGATGATCTTGGAAGTAAATTTAAATGCATATTTACTTAAAATGTCTATGTGTGTATTTAAGTAAGTAATTTCAATGCTCTTTTTCTGTGCACTCAGTTCTCCTCTTAGGAGAAAAAACTCCTCGTTCAGTGAGGACATGAATAAAAGGAAGAGGGAAGAGGCACAAACATGAATTCTTGAAGAAGAGCTTTATACACATAATATACATCTTTAAGCTCAGCTTCCTGCATTTTCGGAAGGTTTGCATCAGCCTCATGTTTAACATTGCCGTAATTTACAACTGCAATTTGTAATATTATCCTACTTCAAAAGCCAAGTGCCTTGCGGATGAGTTAAATCAAGATTGTGCTATTATTGTTTGGTGAAATATTTATAATTAGTTGGTGTTGTGACTTAAGAAAATAGCAAGACAATGCTAGTGGTTTTTTTCTCTCTTCACACAAATGCTGGGAGAATGAGTGTGAATGGCAGAATTGGCAAAATATTGAGCTTGTAAATGAACACAGTAATGAAATTAACAGGTAAGTTGATCACAGTATGAAGTCATACCGATCATTCACTTGGCATGTGTGGATTTAGTACTAATTATTTATGATACTTTATACTGTGGTAATGAATGTTCTTTGGTATGCTTTGGAAAGCTAATGAAGTTCTACTGCCAGATTCTGACACCTTTATTTTTAATTATCTATCAGTTGTCGTGTGCACGGCCTCCATGATTTAAGAAGGAGTACCATGTCTCTCAACATGGAAAAGAGGAACAGCTTTGGCTGTTCAAAAAATTGGACAAATATGTGACATAGGACAGTCTGGTTCAAAAAAAGGGTTTGCACTGATGTTCTATGAAAGTAAGAAATAAATCTATTTTGATTCAGAAGTCTTGCTGGAAGAGTTAATCAAAAAGAGCTCCAGCAGAGGACACAGAAGCATTTAGAAGAGGCACAATGAATTTTGACTGCCTTTGAATCTATTTATCAAAGCCATAGCTGTTCCCATTTCAACGGAGGTGGAACAATAATAAATATCGAACAAAGCAACTCAATCTGTATTCAGAGCATTTCAATACATGGAAAGTTAACTGTAAAAAGAAAGCAGGCTTGCAGAGTCAGACCTATTGACTCCTGCTACTTCTATTCCTCATTGAAAATGAGTGGTGAATGGCGCACAGAGATCTGCAAGATATTTACATTATTGCCATTAACATATAACAAGAATCTCATTCAGTAATGTGACTTTATTATTTAACAGAATCAATAATCTTTTACATCATAGGAACCTACTTCAGCTGTAAACCTTGTCACTTTCTTTCATTTTAAGTGACTAACTTTACATGCCAAATTTCAGGCTCAGTAGGGCCGTGTTATTTGCCTCCCTGCCACTTATCCCTCTAGGATGGACTTTTTGCCTTGAACACTGTACGACTAGGAACTGCTTCTTCTGTGGAGGATGGGCAGCAGGAAGACTCCCGTTTCAAGTGGTGAGTTCTGGCTGCCACAGCTGCCATCCCCTGCGAGCAGGCAAGTGTGGCACCAGTGACTCTGCAGTCCTCATTCACAATCTTTTTAAGACCATAGTGTCTGCACACCCCCCCTCTCTTGGATTTTTCTCCCACTGTCACTATAGTAGATACTTAAAGAAAATCACTGGAGAGAGTTCCACCTGGCTCAGGCCAGGCACAGCTGAGGCTGATGCCTGCCAGGCACTCAGCAGAGGTTATCCTAAAGAACGCTCCTTCAGAGGCGGCCTGGGGCCTGCATAATTTCTATTTCAACCACAGATCCAAAGCAGGTCCTTGATGACACAAGGGGAAAACAAATGAACAAAACCTGGGTATTGGGTCATTATAAAATGCAGTTGAACACCTAAAGGACATCATCAGATCGCTGACAAAAATAACTAATGTTCAGTTCATTGCTGCTGCTGTCTGGACAAAAAAACCAAACCACGACAGCTCTCGCCCCACCTCTCCGAAAAAAGCCCAAACCAAAAATTCACTACCCCTCTCAAGACAACTTAATCCAAAATTGTAGTGTATATGTCTTCTGGCCAGATCTAAAGTGCTCTGAGACCAGTGGCAGAAACCTCATTGCCTTCAATGCTTCCTCTGGCTTTTGGGTCAAGTCAGCCAGTCTAAATGAGTCTTTTATCTCCATGATTAGTGCCTTTCAGCAGATGATAAAAATTCAGTCTCTCTCTTTTGTCTTGAAATTTCCAAGGCTTACGGGTTTTGTCTGATTTCACCTGAGTATTCAGCAAACAGCCTGGCACATCACTGTTTGCTTTTGGTGATTTGATCTGTCCTTCGGGCAGCCATTCAGGCGTTTTTCATTTCAGATGTCCTCATTCACAGTGCGCTGCAACACTTCCTCAAAGCTGGTTCAGACCCTGGGAGCAAAACAAAGCAGTGGATTTTAATTTTGAGTTGCAGCTGCTGTTGTCAAAGTTCAGTGCATTAAGCATGGATTTCATTTTCATTGCTCTCTCACAACACCAGGAACTACATTAACTACAAAACACATGTGCTTAAAGTAAGTAAAGTAATGGGGAAATATATTGTTCTCGTTATTTGAAACGTCGCACAAGATCTTGGGGTTATTTCAGCAGCACAATGAAACCAAGCTGCAGTTTCCACAGAGGCATAGTTAGGGATGCTTAAAGTGAATAGATGAAATGTTCTTTTGTTTTCTTTTGCTGTTGCTTCACAGCAACACAGCAACCAACTGCCTCCATGCTGTAGTTATGAAGTTATGGAGCCTTTTTCTAGCTGCCTTGAGTTTTGTGGGAGTTCAAGGGAGAGGATTGGATGATCCCCATGCCTTGTTTGCAGCAATATCCCCTCTATTCAAATTGACCAGCTTTGTAGCATCTTTGACCCATGTATTTTCTCAGCTCAAAATCCATTACACGGCAACTAATTACCATGTTAAACTGTAACTTGAATAAAATGGAAATGGGAAATGGAATGGGTTGGAGAAGAGCCCACAGTCTTGGCAAAGGATGGCCTGGACATCAAATGTACAAATGTGAAGGTGTAAGTTCCCCAGCTGGCTTAGCCAGAAAGAAAAGGTGGTGCTGCACACCCCTGTGAGGCTGTCATGAGTAAAGGTGTCCAGGCTGTAATCTCAGTCTCTGCTCACTTCCCCAAATGCTTCTGTTCCCCCTGGTAACATTTTTCATCTTTCCTACTCTACTTTTGGAGGGTTTTTCTCACCCTTTTCATTCCCTAGCTGTGTCATTGAATAGGTGAGACAATGCCTGAGACAGCCTCAGTGCCTGGCTGGCAGAAAGGAGGAGGGAAGATTGGTGTTGCTGTGGAGCAATGCAAAGGTTACTTCAATCCCTTTAGTATCATTTTGGCTGCAAAAGTGTTGCAGGGGAAAGCTGCAATAATCCTATTATTTCTTCTAATTTTTTTCAACCCTTGACTTTAAAAAATAAGTTCTCTAGAAAGAAAAACAGAACACATTACAGAACAATAACGTAAAGTGTTGTAAAGCTCATCCTGTGTGTCTGATTGCTCTATTCCACATTCTCAGTTAATCTCTTTCTGTGGCCATCTCTGCCACTAAGGTTGTAATACAAATCAAGAGTTGTTCACCTCCACCCATCTCCAGGCACCATATTTAAGAGATTAACATTATGGAAACCAGTTTCAAGTTTAAAGTGTCATCCTGAGCATTTCAGCCCTGGAATCTCATGCAATTACTTATCTAAATCTTGTTAGTGGTGGATTCCTTTGTTGCCAAAAAAAACCACAAAACCAAACACTATTTGAACTGATGACTACAAATGATGAAATTCATATTATCATATTACCAAGCACAGATATGTAATAAAATGATAGTTCTTTTTGTGTCTTGTTAAAGAGGATTTTAAGGCACCAAAACAGTTCCCAATATGCAGATGTTCATGATAAAAAGAGAAAACATTTTTGTTCTTGTCACCCTTATAGGAAGTCTCAGTCCAAAAGGCAAGGAATGAATACAGAAGGCAGAACCACGCAGGTGGAACTGTGGCACTCACAAGTTCTTCCACCATTTCTGAACTAAATTTTCAACCTAGGCTGCCTCTGCAAGAAGTTTCCTTGGTTGTGGTAGAGCCTTCACCACCATGCCCTGTGCAGCTCATGCTTAGGACTTAGGTACAGAATGCTGTCAATCAGGCAATGTAAACTGGCTTGAAGGATCACTCACAAATCAATTAACTCAATGATAAGTTAAATAAGAAATAAAGGTTCGCCAAATATTAAACAGCCCTGTGTTCCCTCTCACTGACTTCTTATCTCCACTTGTCGACCTGGTTGTGTGAAGTACAAAAACCATCCTTCAGGTTTCAGGGAACCAAAGAGTTTCTTCCTTGTAGAAGGTTTTGAAGACCCTTGCCCATGGGGCTGGGTTCTTGACATTTCCATGGACATCTCTTCCAAATATGAAGGTTTGTTCTCTCTGTAACAGTTTGAAAACTTTGTTTTGTTTTGTTTTGTTTTGTTTTGTTTTGTTTTGTTTTGTTTTGTTTTGTTTTGTAAGCCTCCATTTTCGTATCTTTGTTGAGCTTTTTTTTTTTTTTTTTTTTTGAAACACTTCAGAAGCACCATAAACCAAAAAGCACTTTAAGGCCATAACTGACTATGAACTAAAACCTCCCTTCTGCAGTGTATGGATGTCCCATGAGCTGACTGCAAGACAGCTTTCAATGAATAATCTCATCATCCTTCGCTAGCTTTTACATCCTTTTCCAGAGATGGAATTCTGAATGCTATTAGTCTGTTCCTGGGATTTCCTTTAATTCTGTCTGTGTGCATCCGGTGGGAGTCTGTCAGTGTGCAGAAGTTTCTCATTCTCCTGCCACCTATTACAGACAATCCCAACTGGAAACTCATTTGGGTGACTTGAAACTGCAGAGATGTGAGGAGAAACTGAGACATGTCCCATATTTGCTGTGAACTGGTCTTCCTGAAGTGCAGATGCACAATTAGAAAAAGATATACAGGCTTAACATCCTGCTTTGCTGAGTTACAGAGCACAGACAGACACATATGAAATATGAAGGATGTCTCTTTGCCAGCTTCTGAATAAACTATTAATTACTCATCTGAATGATTGGTTTGATGCAGTTTTGGATTAGTGTCTCATGACATGTTAGGTCAAAACTGAAAGTCTGATGCCCCAAAGTACTCATGTTTTCAATGCAGCCCAAGGCAGAAGTTTATAGACTTTTCAAACCTGAAATTTGGTGCCTTGGGAGGTTTGTTTTATACAGACAGGCTTTGGAAGCCCGAATTCACAAATAATGAGATACCCAGGAAATGCCAGGGAATTAAACTATTCCAGAGGAGGTTTTCCATAGAATTAATAGCAGAAAATCACATTTGTGGTATGATGCCATTGTCTCAACTAGAATCCCTCAGCGTGAGACAGATGATGCATGGAGAGAGTTGGGAACTGCATAATGCATGAGTTGAGAAAGAATAGTTTTTACTTAAATGTAAGGTTGAGAAAAACTGCACAAAATTTAAGAAAGAATGAAACAAGCCAAAGCTGTTTTTTAAGGCTTTACTTTTTTAGATATTTCCTAACCAAATTAATACACGAGCACAAGTAAACACAGTGTAACATGAAGCCAGTGTGCATTATGAAGCCTGGCAAAAACGATGGCAATTCATCACTTCGTGCTTCATGGCATTTCCCAGCTCACTGCTGTAGAGGGATTCCTTGTGGAACAGGGGCATATGATACCCCTGGAAAGATTGGACAACCCAGGGTTGCTGAGGAAAAACCCCTGAACTGGCCCCTGGCTGCAGGCAAGCCTGGAAAGCACCTGGCTGCAGGCAGCCCTGAAAGTCCTTGGCAAAGCAATACACTGGTCGTCTCCCCTGCGGATTAGGGGCCATCTAGAGGGACTAGGGTGTGAATCTTAGCAAAAGTAGATATGAGCTTGTGTAGGTAAACAATAAAGGGAGAACGATGCTCAAATCATATGGGTCGTTACTCTGGCCAGCTCTCCAGCACTCAGGCCCCCCTCAAAACACTGACATTTCACATCACTGATAGAAACTGCTGTGCTCTCTGCCTGGAATATCTAGAACACTGTCCTCATAGATGAGAGAGGGCTTTTGATTCAGCTGCACATGTAACATGAGCATGCAGAGTCAACTTGTGCCTACCAAGTAGCATTTATATGTCATGGAAAGATAATCCAGGCCATACAATGAAGTATAAGCATTGCTTTTGTTTGGTTAGGTTTTTTTCCCTTTTTTCCCCTTGGTTTTTTTTATTTAGAGTCATCATTGTATTCTTGAATCTTTCCTTTTCACTGTGGTAAATAACATCACCAGTAACAAGTTGAATGTGCAGCTGTTGCCATAAATGGGTCACTATATTGCTACTAGGAAAATATGACAGACTTAAAAGCTGAGGGTGGAGAAACACAAAATAAAACATCAGATGATTCCAAAGGCTTTTACAATGTTGGCCACTCTTTCAAACACCATATGTTCAATATCATCTGTACCCACAAAAAATTCTGGTATTTCAAAAGCTGTCTGCAAGCTTTGCAGCACAGATGCTGTACTTTCCCTTGGTATTGCCATGGAAATGGATAAGTTCGAAGGCAGAGTAGCAGCTCAAAATCTCAGCAAACTTGGATAGTCTTTTCTCTTTCCCAGTCAAGACTGGGATTAGTTATCCTACTGCTGCACCTGTAGCAAAGGAAACCTTAGATGGAGACCAAAAGGATGTATCTCCTTGACAAGGACAAAGATAGACCTGATCATATTGGCCATAAAATCTCAAAAACCTCATGAGTTAATCATATAACTATCATGAAATATTTAACTTGCAGTCCACTGAGCTTATTCATTATCCCAGAAATAGTCAGACAAAGAGGTTACTATTCATGTGTTTGAATTTTGGGACAGTCCTGTACTGTTATAATTTATTTTCACCTGATAAGTCAGAGCTGCACAATGATGACAAGTAGATAGCAGCAACCTTGGTAACACGATTTGTAAAAGCACATCTTCCCATAATAATGGTGTGCATGCATGTGTGAAGAAAGAAACTTTGGGGTTAAGAGAAGATGTCAGGGAGTTAATGAACACTTTTCCAACTCACGTAAAAGGACAGTAACTCTAGACATGGATGATAAAGAGGTTTCCACGGCAATAAGTAAAGTTATCCCCCTCTTACACTTCCATCACCTGAACTCTGCAAAACTGCAAGTGGCACAGGAGGTTTATATGGTAATATATGTGAGAAAAACCCTGACTGAGCAGTCTGCCCTGAGTGGAGCCATAAATGCTCTGTTGCTCTGTAGTCTGCCATAATAATTCAACATTTTTTTCTTTACAGTTATGACTGTTCCTTTAGCAATGCAATAATTTTTTATTCCATCATAAATGCAGTTTTGATAAGGCAGAATACTGAAAGTGTATTCATATTTACTCTATATCTTACAAGCTTTATTGGAATTATTTTGGTTTTAGATTTGTCTCTTGCTCATGTATCCCAGAGCTTTCTTTATAGCACCAAACTTAGAATTGAATTTTTACTTGGGTTTCTTCCTGTTTTATGCCACTCACCATAATCATCAAAACTGAGCCTGAATGCCTATGGATTCCCCCACCCCATCCCATATGGCTCAAAATGCCTTAAAAATGAGTAGAATCTTTATGAGTCCTTAACAACTGGGAAGACAGAAAACAAAGAGGAAATATTTAGCCTGTGGTCACAGAATGAATGACAGAGTTTGGAATAAAACTGTAATTTTTCAAACCAGTGAGAAGACTTAATGAGTTCAGGGCTGTGTTGTGCAGACACAACCATCGTGCTGGAGCTGGCATGGGCACTTCTGGTTGGATCACAAACACTGTAACTCATCTCCCATGCCTTGCCCACTTGTAGGAGTTTTACAGAAATTGCTTATACTGGGATTAATATTTACAGAGCTGGTTACAGAATAGGCAAGCATTAAAATATGCCAGGTAAAATAGAGGGATAAATATGGAGGTGAAAAGGAAAGAAAATTAAATGATTAGGAGAAGGTTATTTTTTGGAAAGAAATTCAGATGTTTTATTTACATTTTTTATTGTTAGACTGTTAGTTATTGTGTCACAGTGAGTCTTGGCCAGCATAGGTGTCTATACATACTTCATGCCTAGAACTCAGAGCACCAGTGCCCCTCTCTGTGCAGGATAACGACTTAAGATCTGCCAATGTTTGGCTTCATGCATTAATTTTCTTACCAAAAATGGGCTGTCTGGAAGAGGATGTTCAATCTCACTTGAGATATTACCTTTGGGAAAGCAGAAAAGAAAAAGGGTGGCACAGCTGAGTCAGATCTGATAGGGACATGGAAGAAAATAATGGAGGGTGTCTTTATTCAGGGCTTCCTCACAAAGGCATCTATTAAAAACTAACAGTAATAATAACGAAAAAAGAGAGGGAGACTGGCCCAGAACAAGAGAGAGCAATGGAAGAGGAAATAGTCCAGTGCTTTGCACTTGAATCCTGCTGTGGTCTGGACTCATAAGAAGTATATCCTTGGTCATTAACTTTTATGAAGTGCTGATTTCCCTTTTGGCTTCCACCCATCCATCAGCCCTGCAGCAAGGGCTGCCTTTCTCTCTCAGCTGAGCCAAGCAATTGCTCAGTGTGATCCTCCAGTACAACATTTTCTCGCTACCAACCTCTCCCCACCACCTAATAGCCCTGAGACAGCCGTGCTCTGTCTGACTGAACGGCTGCTAATGGCCCAACTGTTCTTAGGAAGACATTGAGGGTTTTTGTGCCAAGAGTTTAAATGTTGCTGTTATGTTTAGTACTCACCGGGTACTTGGTGCAGTGGAAAGCCAGCACAACCAGCTGGGTGCTCTCAAAGACATCTTTCTTTCCCTTCCTTGTGTATGTAGCTTCTCTACTCGCTATGAATCACCTGAGGCTTGTGTCTACAGCACTCTGAAACGTGCAAGTCTGGGCTGGTGGAGCTCTCCAGGGCCATTTAGTGTTGGTTTTCAGAAAAAAAACCAGTTCTGAGATGAGAAAACTTTGACCATCCCATGTAAGTTGTTTTCTGCTTTTTACAGAAGAGCACAGGTGGGTCTGAAGCCTGAGTTGCAGTAGTATAAACCACAATTTCCTTCATAACCTCACCATTATTCCACAACTCACACCATTTAAAGTATCAGACTGAAAAAGGTTCATGCTGTGTGCTTTGTAAATATTCAGGGAAAGAAAAGGATATACCTGTAAACAGTATTCTATATAGAAGGGGTTCTGACACTCCTCCTAAATGCCTAAGGAATGGGGAAACAAAATTACCTGTTGATAGTAGTCAAGGGATTCTCTTAAAAAAAAAACCAACCCAACCCAAAAAAAACCAAAAAACCCCCAAAAAAACCAAACTAAAACTAAAATCCCCAGAAAATGTCAGTCATCTGATGACTGGAGGAAATGTGGATCCATGCCTGGGACCTTGTTATCACAAACTGGCCATGCAAGGGAGTATCCAAGGAAGGCAGAAATTCCTAGAAGGGAAGTCTGGGGTGGTTCAAAGTACCTGTATATCCTTAAATGACTCTTTAAAAGTCACCAGATCTTTTATTGTCTTTGTTTTTGTCACACCAGGAGTTTTAAAATCACACTTGTGTGGCAACCAGAATGATAATGGGCAGAAGCATAATGGGAGTTGAAAATAAGGCAGCCATTCTTAATGGCCAGAGTGCACAGAAGTGCTGCTAATATTCAGCAACTAAAAAGGGAACTTTGAACAATTTTCTCTCAGGAAAACAGTCAGTGGTTTTTCATCAAACGTTGTAAAGAAACATGGATTAAAAAATAGGTTAAGAAAATAGAGAGATAGCTTTATAAAAAGGCATTTTTATTTAAGTGTCTGCTCTAGAACAAACTGAGAGAAACAAGAGAAGGATATGTTTTTATACTATGGAAATCAAATTAAACCCATGGAAGAGATTAGGTTTTTAAAGATCTAAATACATGTCATCTCCCATACATTTTTCTCTCAAAAAAACCCAAAGAAAACACTTTAATTAGGTATTCTTTTTCAGATTCTCTTTCTTAAATAAGAAAGTCTCCCTTTTTAGACAGAACTAGTTTTTGCATCTTAGTGATAAATTGGCTTCTGTAGCCTGAATTCTAAATCTCTTCACTGAAAATCCAGACTTGTTTTGGGGTTTATGGATTCAAGAAATAAGTAAAGAAAAAAAGTAGTGCATTAAGACTTCAATAAACTAAATACTTTTTCCAGCAATACCTTTTGCAATACTTAAGACATAAGATGAGACAATTTATACTCATTGTGCACCATTTGAGTGTGTCATTTCTGGGTCAGTTCACTGCTAGATGTCACTGGACGTGACCATCACATCACCCTCACTTTTCCCCTTTAACAGTGCCATGGCTCTGCCTCTGTGTTTGTACACAGTAGCACAGTGTCTGAAATGCAGCAGTAAACATGCCTTTCTTTCTGAGCAGGTATTTCTCCAGGCTGTACCAGACTGATTCTTAGAGAGGAAATAATTAATCTCATGTTTCTACTGAAGACCTCAGTGGCCCCATGTGTAAAGGGGGGTTCTTCTCTCACCCACTTGGTCAAGAAACTCAACACCTCTTTTTTTTCCCTCTTGGCAGCACTGTTCTCACAAAAAGGATAAACTTCCCAGACACTCGCTGTCAGGGAGCACCAACCATACAAGTCCTTCTCTGAGAAACCTGGCAATAGATTGCTGGAACAGAGAAGGAAGTCAGTGATGCTAATAATCCTCCTGCAGCAGGGAGAAGCTGATATTTTAATAAGCATTGCCTTTTAATATGAACTTTTTCTCTCTCATGTTAGGAGGATTGTTTATATATAACAAGGGAAAAAATCCAATTCCCATGTCTCAAAAAAAAAAAAAAAAATTCCTCCTGTGGGTCATCGGAGCTGAAAATAAACCAAGCTGGCTGCCTCTGGGGATTTGTTGAACTTCAAGTGCCCATGACTCATTCCATGATTACAAAAAGCAGAGTAACTTTCAAATTTGCTACATGAGAGACTGAAACAAGGTCTTCCATGCAGTTGCATGCTGGAGAGAGGGAAAATGGAGAGACCATATCAACTCTAGTATAAAATGTGGCTCTGTTTTACTTCCCTAGCAGGCGGTGCCCACTGGAGCCAGTGGAAAAAGGTTTTTTAAAAAATCCTATCTGATTTAAAGAGGGGAAATCTAAAAGTAGCTGTGCATGCACTTTACAAGGCTCACCATCAGAAAGCAAGTGAACTCTTTGTGCATTGAGTGTAGCGGATGTGGAAACAAAGATGCTGTTAAGAAGAGCTTTTCTGAATCCATAAGGAAAGAGCAAAATGTATGGCAAGACTCTTTCATCCTCATCCTGTTGAGGGTGGAAAAGAAAGATCATTTGCTTCAAGGAGAGTGCAGATTGAATAATACTCTGGGAGCATTTCCAAATGTAATGGTAAAAAGTTCTCAGAAACAAGGAGTGCTCTAAACATCACACCTTTCCTGAGTCAGTCACTGAAGAGTTAATGCTGCTTCTCTCCTCCCAAGGTGTGTAATTAGAATAAAAGGTTGCAGCTGTGCCCTGGATAAGCCCTTTTTAGCTACCTCCAGTCCTATATGAAATGTAAATTGTGTCTTTCTGGGTTGGAGTTGTGCTTGGTTAGTGCTTGTCACAGCTCTTCTTCCTTAGGGGTTACACAAATATCTTTCTGATTTGTTGCAGTCAGTGAAACCTGGATCTCTGCTCCTGACTGAAGACTTGTTGGGATGATGGTCTTCAGCTGCTTGGAAGCTGCAGGTGAACTCTGTAAGTACCTCCCAACTATTCATAACTCTGCAAGTCGTAGGTGGGACACTGCAACATTTCATTTACACCCCAGATACTGGAAATTTGGACCACATCTACAAGAGAGTGAGAGAGGTGAGAGAGTGTTGCAGCTTGAAAAGAGGATAAATCAGGGAATAAGATTAATGTGTTTGTCTGTGGGGCAGCCTGTATTCTTCAACAGGTGGAGGTGTCTGATAACCAAGGCCTTCAGCTCCTTTTGTGAGTATATCTGTAGTTGCTTACACATGAGGTGGTCCCTGTACAAACTTCTAAGTCTCAAAATCAATGCCCTGGTAAAAAGGATAATGTAGATTAAGGCTGCTTACTTCCAGTCCTTGTTCCACCAGTCTTCTTTCATTGCAGCAGGAGGCACCTTACTGAGAAAGCTGGGAGTTAAGTGAAAAAAAACGTGAAGGTCTCAGACTTGAAGAAAAAGAATGGCTTATTATTTTATACACTTTTAATGCATTTTTGTCTTTCTGGGAGAATCATGAAGATTCATTACTCAAGAATCAGTTCTTAAGGGAATTAATAAGTAATTAGTAGCATGATGCCCATCTGTTTCTGTATTTTATGCCTGCATGCCTCAGTGCCAACCCCTGCAGTGGTGTCCTACAATCCACAGCAGTGAATTTGGGGTCGCTGGCCCTGGAGGAGCTGCGTAGGGTCAGTGAGGGAAGGTGCTGATAACGTCCCTGGCCTGGTCAGGCGTGGGAGCTCGTGGGTGGCAGCAGTTCAAGAACTGGCTTTGGGAGCACAGGTGATATGGGTCCCTTCAAAAGAGGTTCAAGTGACTCCTCCTCTGTATAGTCACAGCTGTAAAGTAATTTGGCTTCCCTGTGAAGCCCTGGATTGTTCAAGGAAAATAGAGAGGGCAGTGGAGCATTTATGGATTAGGAAGAGCTGTTAGTGGTCATGGTCTGAGTTTCTATCCTTTTTTTCTTTTAGTGTTCTTGATTGTTAAACTGCTGTGCTTGATGCAGGGAGGGGCACAATTTGCTTTCTGCTCCTTCTGCTAGAAAGAATTTAGAGGAATGGGAAAGGAGACAGGGGCAGGGAGACCAATCTTCTGTCTAGTGAAGGTGGTAGTGTCCATGATTGTGGATATAATCTGTAAAAGGCTGTCCAAGGAGGATGGGAAGGACTGAAAGAGAAAAGGAAGAGATGTTAGAACTGAAATATCTTCCTTCTCATTTCAGCCCAGTTACTGAATCCACTGAAAATCTGCTTTTAACTTCACGTTCTCTACTGTGTCTTTATTTTGAAAAGCTCACCTCTAGTAGACGGTATGATACAGTTTTGTAATGGTTGATCCAATGGGATCGTTCCTTCATGAAGTCTGCACTGAACACAATGCTTTGGGTAAAGCATTCCCCAGAAAGCAGGCTGGCTTTCATCTGAATAGTTGTCTACTCATTCTCTGAGTAATTTCGTTTCTAACCTAAATGAGATCTGTAGAATTGGCTACGTAAGATACTATGCATCTGGTGTTAGTAAGAAATCCCAGTTTCTGTACAATTTCAGAGTAAAATGCAAAGTAGTCAGTGTGAAGAGTAGACTGAAAAAAATAATTAAATTAAGATTCAGGTCTAGCTTTTTCCACACTTATTTCAAAGTCTGTTGTCATAGCTACTGCAGCATAAGGCTGGCTTAGTTTGTTCACTTTTTCTTTAAAGACATGTTCACCTTTTTAAGAAAATTGAAGTAAGTGAGCAAATACCTGGAGAGAAAAAAATCAAAGTTGTCCTTTGTGCAACCATAATTCTATTATGATTTATTATTTGGATCAGGGATAGTCAGCCTTTATCAGCTAGGAGTCCTTTGTTCCTCAGGCCACAAAACCAGAAAATAGTTCAATGAATATTAAAGTACACTGTAGAGCAAAACAGTTGCAAACTTCAGCATGGTTGTGTCCCCTCAGTCTCACTTGTTAACACAGGTTATCTAAACATATTATGACCTCAAACTTTTGGTTTATAAGAACAAAATAACATTTCTATTTCTGGACTCAGGAAGTACCCAAGGTTTAGACGTATCTGAAAACATTGACCTTTTAAATGTGGCTTAAGCTGTGACAGATACATAGTATTACTTAGCTCTTTATTTATACCGCTCATCTTATAATATCAATCTTTTACTCTGGAATTAGTTTTTACATCCCATTATTGGACAATTAAGATGAAACATTCTGCTTAGGTGAAATTGTGGTCTTTAGATCGGACTGGAAGTTGGAAGTTAATGATTATTTTATCGCAGGTCAAGTGTAATTTATGTCACCTGTCTGAATCAGCTTGTGTGCCTGGCCTGTGAGCTTGCTCCTGTATCCCTTGCCTCTCTTGTGGCACTGCCCCTGTGCATGACTCATTTCTTGAGCGAGTTTCTTCACAGCTTAGGGCACTCTGCCCCTTAGCTGAGCTCTATCCTGGTTTACCACATTTGGGGAATTCCCTCTGGCCAAGAATTCCTTTTTATATACAATATGTCAAATAATAAGCACTGGCGGAGATCTTATCTCTCATTGCTGTAATGATCTGACAGATGCGTGTCTTATCTCAAGAAAAGATGGAGAAAGGAATGTCTTGCTGTGCAGATAGAAAATATCTCTAAACCCCAAGTGTCACCCACAACTTGATAACATACCTTGTTTCTGCTTTGCCTGGTGGCAAGCAGCTTTTCCTTGCCCAGTGTGAATACTTTGAATCATAATTTAGTCTGATTTTTAAATGTTCCTAACTCTAAAATTTCATATATGTAGTTTCCTGAAGTCTGCAGTGCCAGTAGCTGTTTTATTCCTTTACAGGGAAACTTTTTTTCTATAAAAGTGAGTGAGAAATGAGGAGGAATGAAATGAGGTGTTAATCAGCTTCAAGACAGTTTTCTAGAACTTTCAACTAGGCAATTCTCTGACAAGAGGGAAAGCAATGATTGTGCAAAATGCTTGAGGTTGCAGATAATCCTGAACCTATGAGATATCATTTGTAAAAACTGAAACCCATGCCATATTTAGCTTTCTGCTCTCTTTCAAGGCAGTTATTTTAACTTGTTTGCTGTCCATAGGCTCTCTTGCTGGCTTAGAGATATGTATATACTTCACTGGATCTGGACCTAATTAAACAAATTCCATCTGGTTTTGCCCCTGGCTTTTCTGGCTGATAGTGATGCAGTAGTTCTTGGGGACTGTATCTCCCCAATTTTTACTCTGCTCCAAAAAATGAGATCGTTAACTGTTTTCTTGTGTGCTCTTTCAAGGCACACAGAGTGGTTCTTCAGACAATCTAGAGAGAAATAAATGAATGTTTAATGCAGTTTTTTACATGTGGCAATAGTTACATGCTATACATTGCCAGCTATGAAATACCTGACTGCAAGTGGAAGTTCTTTCGTTTTCTTAATTATAATGCACTCGTGTTCTGGAGCTTGGCTCTCCTAAGCATAGTCCTAGAAACAAGCACACTGTTGGTTAACTGGCTGGGCTGTGCTCCTGCTGTTTTGTCTTCTTTTTTGTCCAGTATAAAGCTGAGTATGACCTGTTGTTCAATATTTCATGGTTCAAAAAGTGAAGATTCCTATGGCAATAGCAATGAGCGTGGGTGGGTTTGTGTGTTTTGGTGTAAGGGTTGGTTGCTGTAATGCTGAATGATCAAGCTTTAAGAGGGTTGTGTGCTGTGATGGGGCTGGGAGGGGGCAATGTGCAAATTCAGGTAAGTAAGCATGCAATTACTCGCTGATGTCAAAGTGAAATTTTGTAGAAAAATCAGTTTTTGTTAAGCAATCACTTTTTAAAGACACCAAGCCACTTTTTGGTGTAAAACTAAAAGTACTGAATGCACACCTGTTCTTTCTTCCTCCTAGACACTTTTTGTGCCTAGCATAGCGTGGATGGATTGGTTTCCCTTACACCTGGCTGCTTGAGGGGTGGGCAGGGAGATAAATTTAGCAGTTGCTATCCCCACCAGGGCCCCTTCATGTTATCCAGCATCTCTTTAGTATTTAAAGAGCTGTTTCAGCTTTCCCTGAGCTCCCTTTGGCTGGCAGGAGGGCTCTCATGGCAGACTCAGCTGTAATGCGACAGAAAGGCCACGCTGTGCTCTCAGGAGGATGGGGTTAATGGCAATCCAGCCAACCCAGAGGGCAGCTTGATGTAAACCCCTTGTACAGCACAAAGTGCTTCCACCTCACCTGCACACGGGGCTGTGGCAGTGTATGCTTGACTGCTGCAGATGGCACTGGGAAGGAGGACAACTGTGCACCAGAGGCCCCCAAGGCACAAGAGCAGCAGCCTCCTCCCTTCCTGCAGACAAGCAGGGCCAGGCCATAGTCAGCAATATTGGTGCATTATAAGTGTCTTAATTCAGCATGTCACACCAACTTGCACTTCACAAAAACTGTGATTTCACTGAAAAAGCTTTGAAGTCAACTGTAACGAGAAATTTTGCTTGCCAGCTGTCTCTGTGTTGCTGTGAAGTTAATATAGCCAGGTATAAAACACTGCTAGGCAGCCAATCAGATCTGGAAATACAAATTTTGGATGTGCCTCCCTTTTCTTTCTCTAAGGAGTCAGCGTCCCCCATTGCTGCTCCAAAAAGGCTCCTAGGAACCTCTCCTCCAGCAGGGTGGTCCATGAGGTGAAGAAATCCCTGCTGAGAGTGAAGATCTTAATGGTGATATGATACTAGGAAAAATTTCTACTATCTTATCTTGTCTCTCTCCCACATAATGACATGGCCAGAGAAAACTTGGGCTGCAGCATTGTGGCCAATATTTTGCAATATTTTGTCCTTTAAGCGAAATAGAATTGCAGCAATAGCTTTGGTGTCCTGTCTGATTTAGTAGAACTAAGACTGCTTGGCTTTATGAGGATAGATGAGTAATCTGGAGTAGATTTGGAAGGAACAAGACAAAGCTCTCTTTGCTGGTAACAGAACTGGATGAAACATGCTGCATTTGAACTGTTAGGTGATTCTTGGAGTCCTGGCAAAGACACTTTGGGAAGTTGAACTCTATTTTTCTGATTAGATCTGTAGATATTGAAGGGTTAATGTTTGATTTGAGCTTTTAGCTTTAAAAAACAATCTACCTCCCAATGAATATGACTCTTCTTTGGCAGCAAACAATCTGGCTGCTTTCTCCTCACTTTGAAAACTCAGTTATGGTGTCCCATTTAAGAGGAAAATTGTTAGCTGGCCCAGGTAGGAGGGGGGCTCTAAAAAAAACTATGAAGTAGCAAGAAGGAAGAATAAGGATATTTTCAATCTCTTTTCTAAATATTCCATTAAAACTAGAAAAATCATAAGTTCAGAGTCTTAAACAGAGATAATATTTCTGGTTTTGGAACTTTTATTAAGATGTTGAAAACAAAATATCTTCATGTGACTAGCTGTAACTGTTTTTTATAAGCTGCTGTGCCCATTTGGAGGTGGAAAAGGGTGAGAAATTAAGTTAGTTAGGCATGTGAGTGATGAATCCACCAGAAATTTAATAGTAACAGTCATCATGAAGGTGGTTAATGATGAACTTTTACAGAGTAAAACTCAAACTTTCTGGTTAGTCAGTGAAAAAGACAGCTTTTATCTGAGGTGTTCTGAATCACCACTTGGCAAACACCCCTGAGAGGACAGAGTGTAGACTGGTAGCTTAGGTGCACAAGTTAAACAGCAACATCTCAGCAAGTGCTCCCTGAGTTTTTTCAGCAATGAAATATTTGGATGGTTTTATGTGGGATATTTTTTAGGTAAAGTGATTTGTTCTGTCGCAGAAATATCTCAGTAGGTGCTCATCAATTTTAGGAGATATTTCTAACTTTATTAATATTTTGTGTGGTTGTTCCCCAGAAATTCAAATTCTTTTTCTAAATGACATGTCTCAACCTTTCATTTTTAATCCTTTAATATCTTGTCAAGGCATTGTGTTCTTTGACCTTGTGCACCCATTAAACACTGAGAGCAGTTATCACATATGGGAATATTCACCTCCTGCCATCCCTGAGCAGTGCAGAGCAGTTGTTCAGGATCATTGTTCATGTCTCCATTTCACTTGCATGTGTAAGCACACCTACTTTTCAGTTTTTAGATAGTGCAATAGTGCTCCATCAGTAACTTAGCAAAGCCTGAGTGACTGGGAGACTCTGTGTCCCCAGGCTGATTTCCCTTCAGAAGTTCCCATCTGAAGGTGCCCAAGGGTGGGGACTGCAGGCAGTCCAGTCAACCACCCTAATGACAGAAATTCAATATCACATTACTCAGGTGTGTGTCAGGCCCTGTACAGGTATTTTGCTTCTTTAACAGATAAAAAGGTTTCACAGCTTGAGCTCTCTCTAGGTGGGCAGCAAGCAGCATGGATGACACAGAGGCCTTTAGGAAGGTTGCAATTAAAGCCAGCTTTGATCATCCTATCCTCTGTTAATTTCTATCACTGGCAGGTATCTCAATCAAAAGTGTAGTATGAGAAGGAAAAGGAGACTGTGGCATTCATATAAATAAGGCAGTGGCTGGGGATGTTTAACCAAAAGCGCTCAGAGAACAGAGCTGTGCAGAAGGGCCCCGCCGTGAGGCAGGTGGGTTGGCTCCTAAAGAAATCTGCTCAATTCTAAACTAATTGGAAGGGAGGAAAGAGGTAGATACATAACATGGATGCTTTGTGGCTGTCTCATGTGAACTGGAGAAACCCAGATAAGTTGTTGATTACTTGAGCTTATTTTTATTTTTCTAAAGAATAATAGCTTCATGGAAAATCAATTTTCCCGAGGAAGCAGCCAAGGGATATCCAAGACAACAAATAAGTGTACAGCCATAAAAAATGTCCTTTGCAGGTAGAATTAGTACACTGGGGGATGGGATCTTGATGGGAAATTTAACACCAGAAAAAAATCATCAGAATAGCTGAAGAAAGCAGATATAAACAAGTTCTATAAGAAGTGCTTTGGACATATGTGGTAATCCCAAAGACCTGCAAATAGGAAACCAACCAAAGTCAGGGCACCCCACTGCTGCTGGGTGCAGGAAAAGCCAGGTGTGTTGTTCAGGCAAGCTCAAAGAGACAAAAAATAAAAATAAATTTCTAACTGGTCTGTAAAATCCTCAGCTAATGTCAAGACAAAAGTAAACTGCATGGCAGAGGTGAAAGAGAGGGAAAATTCAGCTTGTAGCACCAGTATCTGTTTGACGTGTGGTAGAGAAGTGGTTTCCCCTGCACAGCAGGGAACAGCACTGATATGCACAAGTGAAAATGTTGCCAGCTAGGTGCTGCGTGGCACATGCATCACAAAAAAAGGCAGTGGGGGAAAAAAAAGTGTGATTTTTCTAGATGTGTGTTTCCTTAGGGTACTCTACTTGCCCACTGCAAAAGCTTCAAGCACAAAACTGACTCTCATTAGGAGTAACACCAAAAGTGATGGATGATAACAAAATAGAGGAACTTTTGTGAGGTGATTTGTGGCTATTTTGAGAAATGATAGATGTGACCCAGACATGTGAAAATCTTCCAAAGGAAGAGACTGAAATTACCCAATTTACCCAAACAAATGGAGATTCTTTTGTGCTGGCTTTGGCTGCGATAGAGTTTTCTCTTCGCTTAAGCCAGTACAAAGCTCTGTTCTGGATTTATGCTGGAAGCAGTGTTGGTAACACAGAGGCATTTTTGTTAAATCTGAGCATCACTTATACAGAGCCAGGGCCTTTTCTGCTCCTTGCCCCACCAGTGAGGGGTGGGGGTGCACAAGGAGTTGGGAGGGGACACAGGCAGGACAGCTGACCCCAAGTGACCCAAAGGATATCTTGTATACCTTGAGGCATCATGCTCAGCATGTAAAGCTGGAGGAAGAAGAAGGAATGGGGGAGGGATATTTGGA
The DNA here is from genome assembly GCF_000691975.1 of Corvus brachyrhynchos. Classification (NCBI taxonomy): domain Eukaryota; kingdom Metazoa; phylum Chordata; class Aves; order Passeriformes; family Corvidae; genus Corvus; species Corvus brachyrhynchos. Next base: position 4,925,073 of record NW_008246060.1, read on the forward strand.
GTGTTGGTATTTGTCTCTTCAAGTAACCACTGTGCACAATGGAGGCCTGCTTTCCTGGGGATGGCTGAACCCCTACCTGCCCATGGGAAGTGGGGAATGAATTCCTTGTTCTCCTTTGCTTGCATGCATAGCTTTTGCTTGCCCTGTCCCATGTGTTTTCTCCCTTTTACCCTTCAAATTCTCTTCCTCATCCCACCCAGGGGTGAGTGAATGAAGGGCTGGGTCATGCTTAGTTGCTGGCTTGGATCAAATCATGACATTTGTCCAGAAGTGTAAAAATATATTTATTCCAAGCTTGGTTAGATAACTCAGTCTGCTGTTTCATTTGGTTCAGCTGGGCAAAAAAGGGAGAATTTACTGCTTTCAAAACTCCATTTGGTAGATGACATTTCATGGGCTATCTGTTCAGCAAAAGAGACATTCCAGAGATGATACCATGTACATTTTTCATGTGACAGGATCTGAGAAAAGTGCAGGATAAAACTACTTGCATGGCTACAAAGGAAGGGTTGAATGTTAAAAGCAATTAGAAGCAAGAGTTCTTTCTGGCCCTTAGAAATGAGGTTAGGAATGATTAGACAGCAGTGATGTTATTCTAGATAAGTAGAAAACAAAGCACTTCTGTAGCACATTAGGGACAAGGATGTGGGTGTGTCTCTAAGGAGCAGCTGGAACAGAGAGAAGATGTTCTGAAGATAACTACGTTTAGAAAACAGATTGCTAAAAATCAGATGTCGTAGCTGGAGAAGTATTGTTGCAAAAATCCTCTCTGGTGGGATTTGTCTCATGAGTGCAGATGTCAGCTCTGCTGTCCTCAGCTCTTGTCACTGTCTGTAAGAAATGTGTCAGGGTGCTGCATTGTGTGGCTGTATGGTTAAAGTATATAACTAAATACAAAAAAGGTGTTCTCAGCATAGCAGCAGCTTTTACATTGCTGAGATTGCTGTGTTTGATCTTGAGCCCACAAAGGTGAAGCCTAAGGTGCAATATTGTTCTGGAAGGAATTTCCAGGGGCCAATCAATTCCTGCACTGTTTCAGAGAGATTGAAATAAAACCAACAAGAACAAAAGATAAAATGTGGAAGACTCAAAGGAACAAGTGAATGAAATACAATAAGTGTTCTGTATAAAGATGTTGTCAGAAATAGCAAAAGAAATGGGTGAGGGTTTATGTAATTGTCCTGAAAGCAGCAATGCAGGCAAGATTTCCTGTAATGAGTTCAGGCCAAGGTAATTTCCACCTGATGCCATGCCATCTTCATTGTGGTTTGTGGATCTGCATGTGCTCCTGAAAAATTTCAGTGGTTTTCAGTTCATCCTTCTGCAGGCAGGCAGAGAAATAATCCCATGGCCCAGTAAAGCAAGCAAATAAGGCTGGGGGAGAGGCTCAAAACTTTTTGGTTTTGCAGAGCATTCAGACCTCACCTTTATGGCCAGAGTTTTACCCATGCAATTTGACATCCTGAGCATGATGCTGTAGTCAATAACACCTGCAAGCATCTCTCCTGATCCCCAGCATTACCAGCCATGGCAAAAAGAAAGATGCTTGTATGGAGGAAGGCAGCAAAGATCCTGTTATAATAAAATGCCACAGGTCCGGAACCTCTGAAAAGAAACATCAATCATAGCGGGAAGGGGAAGCTGGCGTACCTGGAGGTCTGTAGCAAAGCAGCTGAGTCCATGTGAAGTTAGGGAATAAGCATCTGTCCAAGTGACCTGTCAGACACCTGAGGGTGGCTTGTATTACTGCAGCCACACCTGACAATGAAAATACTGGCCTGAGGTGCTGAAGCAGCCGGCGAGGAGAGCACTCGTTGGGGTCCTGAGAAACCATTAACAAGCACCCACTGGGCAGAGAGGACACTCTGCAATTACAGCTGCCACCACAGGGTCCTTGGATGCCACTAGTGGCCATGTGCTTCCAGCACAGGCCTGCTCAAAGACTGAAAGCCCTGTGATGCTTCTACACAAGATTAATAGGCAGCTTCGTTTGTAACGACACCTCCTCCCTGCCTGTGTGCCTGAAGTGGATATCCTGTACTTATGCCCACAGTGGTGACTTCAGATTAATGTAATCAGGTCCTTGTTTTTCTGTCCCAGCTTTAGATCAGCCTTACTACGTTCAGTACTCTGACATCATCTCCCCAACCATGTTTAAGAATCCTGTGAGTTCCCAACCAGCTATTTAAAAAAAACCCCAAAACTAATCCTTACCTGCAGACAGCAATGGTTGTTTGCATGGGAGGAAGGCAATTCATGGCCCAGGCAATGACTAAAACATCTGCACCTCATTGCTAACAGGCTCTGTGCATTGAGTGTCCTTCCCAGTCACTTATAAACTCCTGGAAAGCATTTCTGCAATGCTTTCAGTCAGTAAAAATTTGCAGGTCAAATTTGGTAAAAGGGGAAGGAAGTGAAAATTATGATGAAGATAGCATAGCAATTGGAATAGTGAAGGTGCTACTAAAGAAAAGAATAAGAAAGTATGATTTTTTTTTTTTAAAAGGAGAAGAAATTTCATCAAAAGGTGGTTGCATATATCAATGGTTGCCTGATATTTCACAGAACATGTAATACAGGTTTTCAGTAGTGATGGCCAGGAAAGCAAATGCTGTCATTAGGGATCATTTTACGATGTAAGGGGTGAAGAGTAGATAAAAATATTGAATTATGAAAATTTCGAATTTTTTAAGATCTTAGGGATTAAATTAATAGGTTTATGAATATTTTTTTCAGAACTTAATAAATAAAATCCACATTTAGCTGCTATGCTATGGGTAAATTTAATTTGAATGATTCTCCTCTATCTCTCCTGCAGGCGTTCATTTACCTGTACTGAAATTAACTTCCCCACCTCATAAATAAGCAAGTAAATAACAGGGCTTTTCACATAAGCAGAGGGGAGCGTTGGCAGAAGTACCTGTGTGCAAAGGGGAAAGGACAATTTGGAGACAAAAGCCGCCTTCTCCAAGTCTGACTGCAGGGAGAGAGGACTTCTGAGTGCTCCTTCCCTTGTGTTCAGCCAGCTCATGCTGAGAAGTTCAAAAACAAGGTTGAAAGGAGAAGGGAAATGTTGAGAAGTTAGTGGGGAAGTGGCTTAGAGTGGCTGAGGGGTGGCAGCTGGACCCACATGAGAGAGATCAGCCCCAGCTGTTTCGCCTGCAGACTCGGGGTCTCTCTGCACTGTGATCAAGTGCTTCCCCCGTTGTTCCTAATGAGCTGCCCTGCTGAGACATGTCAGACTCACACTGTCCTTTTCCTTGCCTGCCTTTGAAGAGAGCCCTCATCACCTACTAAAATACCTCTGGACAGAGAAGCTCCTATTTTCAAGCTGGTGCCTGCAAAATTGTCCAGACTGTGTGCTCTGTAAACAGCAAGGTGATTTGGGCATGGAAATGGAGGAATCTGTATTACACACAGGAGTGGATTGCAGTTCTGGCTTGGCGTATTATAAGTTGATTTTGTCTTTTTTCTGTATCTAAAGCACTTATTTTATCTCACATTTATTTCACCTTCTCAATTTTCCTGCTAGAAAATAATTTGCTGTCTCAATTGCAGCTCTGTAATTCCCCAAAGCCACGGAAGTTTGCTTCCTTCAGTGCCTGCGTCTATCCAGCCCATGCTGTGTATCCGAGCTATTGAATGACACAGCAGCTGAGTTAACGGCTTTGTGTCACTTTATTTGAGCTCTAATACTTTATCCACAAACTAAGTATGATATTAGAGGCAACCAACCTGAAGATAATACCTGTAGTTTCAAATAAGCACCCTATTAAGAACAGTTTTTAGCAGTGTCCTGGTATGTGTGTTCTGAGATCAGGACAGGGGAGCCCTTGGGCAACAGTGTTATTGTTAGAAAGGGATTATCTTGGTTTCATTTCTGTCATTTCTCAAGGCTCAGTTCTCTTAGTTTTGTGGTTGGCTTGTTTGTTTTTTTCTTTTTTTGTTTGTTTTGTTTTGTCTTTCTTCCTAGCTAGTCTTTTCCAGCTCATTGCGTTTTGAAGCAGTGTTGTGTGAGGAAGCAATGGCAGCACTCTCATCTGATGCCACAAGTACTTTCAACCATTTTTGCCCCTTAGCACCACCCTGGAATCCTTTTCATTTTCAAAGAAGAACATGTTGTATGAGGCTGGTGGTGTTATTCACCACACGGGCTGCTCCCATTTCTGCACATCTTCGAGCTTTGTAGGTGACTTCCTGCAGTCTCTTTGTGAGGACTTAATTGAGTCCAGTGCTCATGGCTGAGAGGAAAGTACAGAGAAGTTTCTTAGTAGGGATTTGTGTAGGCTCCCAAATTTAAAAGATTGTTTTCTGAACTCTAAATCAACTATATGTTTGAAAAGCCCCAAAATAACCAAAATAGCCAAACATTGCCCCCTCTCTGCCCCTCCCCCCCAAAAAACCAAACAAACCACCCCCGCCACCTTGTCTCCTTTGTATGTACAGTCAGCAGTCCCCAAAGTATGGTAGCACAATGTGTTAGGCTCCTAAACACTCTAAGTCTAATCTTTTAATCTACATGTTCCTTTTCTCTGCCATGAAGTCTGGACTTCAGGCCTTGTTCGAGGGCTTTAACCTTCTCTACTCATGGTTCTCACTGGTAAATTCTTGTCTCTCTTTTTTTTTTTTTTTTCTTTTTTTTTTTTCTTCTTTCTGGTGTTCCTTCCCTCTCTCCCCCCAGCTTTGGCAGAGCTGTTGACTGTTCTGAGGGGATTTTCATGTTTGTTTCCATTTGGAGTGCTTTCCTCTGTCACACTCCCAGTACTACTGCCAAGGTGCCCGCCGGGTCTGCTTCATCCAGTGGCTGCTCAGCAGTGCCTGACATGACCCTCCCTGCAGTAGGACACCAGCATTCCCAGCTGCCTTTTGCCAGAGTTGTTAAAAGCACAGCTCTCTGCAGCTGGCATGGAGAGTTTGGTAAAGAGACAAAGCCAAGCCTTAAGGGAGTTAGAGGAACTGGGAGCTTTTACACAGGGAAGCAACAGTTTTGATTGAAACTATGGAGCTGATAGACTCCACAGGAAGCCTCTGGGCCCTGCAGCAGTTTGTGGCCATACAGACTGATCACTTTTTTGGTGACTTGAAGTAATTTATCACCTTAGCATTTCTATGCAGCCTTTTCATGCTGACAGTGATTTAGCTCGATAACTAAAATTAGCCAGTGTCACTGCCACAAATATCTTGATACTTGCAGCCTAGCAGAATTTAAAAAGACACCTTTCCTTCCCTGTCAGGAAGGCCTTATTCTCCAAATGGAATCCTGAGTTTCTGAGAACCAGGATCCCAAGCCTGACATGAAGCCAAAGCAGTCAATTATACCTCAGGTGACCAGAACTTAGGTGCCTCCTCTAAAGGTGCCTTTCTCTTTTGATCTTGAGTACAGGTCTCAGACCTCGATCCAAAGGACTGAAAACAATTTGTTTTATGATGGGGAGTAAAAAATATCAGTAGGTTTAGCCAAAGAGCCAAGGATTAAATTAACATCAATATGATTTGTCTTCCAGAGAAGGGCTGAGGCATATTGGCAAGAGAGCTTGCAGAGACCTGGCTTGCAGTCTCACAGCTTGGCTTGTGCAGTGCTTGTAGTGCATGGCCACTTCACATTTAGCATTCTCTCATCTGCCAAATGCTGCTATTAGATTTTTTTCTTTACTTTTTTTCTTTTAATGCTGTTATCAGTTTATATATTCCAATATGTAGCCTGAACATCAGTGGATCTCACTATAGATTGCCTCTTGTTGACAATTGCACCTTTCCTAACTCATAACCTGGGAAGTATTGGGACCTGTGCCCTCAGGCCAACCCTTAGAGTGCAACTGTTCTGCAATAGAGTTTTAACTGGACTCTTTTGACAAGAAATGCTTTAATTGCCACAAGGATCCTTTAGTGCTAAAAGTTTTGTTCTCTCTCTTTGCCTTGTTTTGTTTCACTCAGACGGAAAAAAAGGAAATGCATGTTTTCTTTGTTAGGAAATGAGAAGTGACAAACAAAAATTATATTATTGTATAATATCTTAAAATATTTGACATTTAACAATGTTTACAAAGAATAGTATTATCAACTACATTTTTGAAGGGCATAATTACTTTTACATGTTTGATGAAAAATCAAACAGCAGTGTATTTTTATTTAAACAAATAAGTATTCAAGCATCATTGGATGCACATAGGATTAATAATAACATAGAAAAATATTTCCCTTAGGGAAAGTATGGAAAGCTGTGGCATTGTTCCCTCTTCCTATTTTTACTTCCTGAAATATTAAATTCTTCCAGTTCTGCTTTGCAAGAAGACACATTACTTGGAATCTGCGTGCAGTCAGAGGGAAAACCCTGATGGGAGACAAGCACTTGCCATAAATTAGCAGCTTTATGAATATTTGAATTTGTTGCACTCCTGGAGCATCCTAGTGGGTCAGCTCTGCTGTGGCTGCACAAATGTGCTTCTCTGTGGCGTGCAAGTAGTGTGAAAAATGGATCCAGGCTGACTGGAGGCAGACTCTCTGTACGCTGATTAACATCTGAGCGTGATGTAGGGGAAGATTAAAATGAGGATAAAGGATATTTTCTGTTAAATTAAAAAAGAAGAACATGTTGTATGAATTGCCCTCCTGTAATTTTCACTGTGTATGTATGTAGTGAGATAATGTGTGTTAATCCTCATGAATCAGCCAGCAATATGTTAAAAAATTTAACTCATTTCTTCCCCTTGTGGGTGGCATTCTTAAAGATTTCAAATACCCTGGACATATGCCTTCAAAGGAGTAAGACTTGAGAGGGTAATAGCTGTGAACTCAGCACTGTATTTCACCTAAGAAGCTCTGAGTAATTTACAAGCAGCCTGTTCCTCAGGTGTGAAAGTGTTACTCGATCACCTAGGACTATATGAGGAACCCGCAAGGCACGCTGGTCACCATCTGATTTTGTTTGTTTGTTTGTTTCCTATTGTGTAGATAGAAATTTTTGGGTTTAGAATGAGAGAGATGACCTGAGAAAGTCAGGGTCAAGTTCTAGGGATAAAAGGGTAATTAACAGAAGATTAATTAAGTAATGAAAGACTGAAATTCTGTGCAAAGGGGCCTGGATGACACGGTGAACTTGGAACGCAGAACAGCACAGGTTGTTTCATAGTTACTGGAGGCAAGAGCCTTGAAAGACAATTTTCCTTTTCCTGAACATTGGATTTTTACTAATAAAGCATTAGTGTGTAGGCAGCCTACTCCTGTCTCCATTGCTATGTGATGTTGATCATACAGCAAGCCTCAGGACTGATGTTGCCAGTGAAAGAAACTGTTGTGCGGGAATTGTGTATCTTTCAGTCTCATTTTTAACAAAATAGCTGCTACCTTTCTAAGTCTCCTTAAGTCTGGCAGATGTTTTTCACCCTTCCTCCCTAGAGTTATTTATATTGCAACCTTCATCTTCGGTAGAGACATACATAATTCAAAAGATATAATTAGAATATTGAATATAAACACTTAGTGATAACTTTATTATGAATGTTATTGTAACAACGTGAAGCGGTGTTCAGTCTGCTTGTAATGCTACTGGTTTAAACAAGAGAAATGGGCTGCCTAACTTGGAACACCAGTCAGATCTGGGGCTTCACATGGGATTGGCCTGAGAGCAGGGTTGTAGCCTACTTCTGTCAGACCTTTCCAGGCAATTTTCTAAAGAGGGAGGAGAAAAAGCCAAAATACATAGAATTGCTGTTGTGATTTGTCTTAAAAGGAAACGCGTGCGCGTGCAAGTTTATGAAGCACACAGGTATTTCCTTTTTGGAAGAGGTTTTCTTTGTTACACATTCTTCCCACCCTTTAAAGCTCTTAGATTAATCCTGATGCAAAATAGGAGAACCTATTAATTACGAAAAACCCTTCACAGGATGGAAAACCCATTTTACATAAATCCTTATTAGACATATCTTCTCAGTGTAGCAGAACTTTACTTTTCATGCCTCTTGACAGGTCCCAGTTTGACAAAGGAGGCTTAGCTTCACTAAAAAAGCAAATCCATTTTTTTGGGGGATTCCAATTAATACGCTGACATTGTGTTATAAAGCTGGAGGTGTATGAAATTATTCCCTGGGAGTTTACCACCACGGGAAAAGGTGATTGATTCTGCTACCTGGAGAAAGTAATAGATAATGTATTAAGTAACACAGGGATGGATTTTTTTTGTTCCACCTAAGCAAAAGACAAATTCCATCTTCATTTTAATTTTTACATGAGAGGCAGCACCGCACAGAGGCACAGCTGTGAAACTCAAACTTCTGCTGCTCCATATTGGGACCCCAATGAAGCAGAACATTAATCTGTACAGCAAACAAATGACTATGATTTACATAATTACATTTAGTCACAATTTATAACATATTCATAAGCGCATGAGTGAGAATGATGCATTTGCTGTGTAAGGGATAGAAGGTGTGGATCAGCCTGGGCTTTGCCAGGACAGGAGTAACACAAAGAAATGATTTTCCGGTGCGTTAGAAAATTCACACTTGTGGTTTTGGGTCCAGCTGTCCTTACCTGTCCTTTCTGGTCTTTTTGTACTGATGGGTTTTATTTTTGGGAGTGACTGTGGGCCGAGGCTCTTTTGTGTAAACCTATGGTAATTCTTACAGTGGCAAAAATGTGTCTTTCTCCAGAAATGTTTCCGTCGACAACTCATGATTTACTTGAAAATGAAAGAAAAGTGAATGGAAATCACAGGGATTTCCAATAAATCTGTCTTTTATCTTTATCTATGGCCCTTATGATTACCATAGTTGCACTACACCAGCGATTAAAGAGCAGAGTAAAGCTTTCATAAAGTTTAAGTCCTCTTTCCCCAGAACAGTATCAACTAATAATCTTAGGTAACACTTTTATCCCTACTAATGTTTGCTTTCTCCTGTCTTATGTTTTTTCTTATTTTTCTTATTTTTAGCTCTTTTTTTCTGCTTTACTCTCCTTTTTTTCCTCTTGATTTTACAAGTCTAAAGGGAAGCACTCATACCACCAAATGATAGAGCTGGTAGAAATACCATAACAATTGCTTATATCTCAGTCTCCATATTTCACGTTTTCCTGTAATTCTGCCACTTTTTGAGCAATTGGACAACTACTTCTGAGATTTTTTTTTCCATTTTTAACTTCAGTTGTTTCTCTGGGTTTTAGAGTTCTCACATAAATGCCTCACTCTGTAGTTCTGAAGAACATACAACTATAACTCAGATTTTGGAGAAAACAGAAAATTAAATGATATAAAAAAGACTCTCATCTGATATAATCAATTAAAATAAAAAGGCAACATTCCACTGAAACTATTCTTTTGTTTTCTCCTGAAAGTTAGAGCCCTGTCAGATAACTCTCTGTCCAGAAGGAATCAGTCTCCTAATCAACATTTTTGTGTGTGTGGTGGGTTTTTCAATTGGTTGTTTGTTTGATTTGGTTTTTTCCACCCAGCAACTTGCTGAGGGATTATCACCCACTCAGAGAGCAGATCAATAACACAGCTAGGAGTAGCAGGTTGGAGATTTCACTCCTTTTCTCTGGCTTTGCTGGGACACTTAGCTGACAAGGTGCTCGGAGGTTGCATGTTCAGCTCTGGAAGTCTGAGGGGTTCAATGACAAAGGATGGACTCACAAAAAGGTAACACTTTAGCGAATGGGAACTACTTAGATGAGATGAAGAAAAATGTCTTGGTTTGGGCTGTACATGACTTCACTTGTCCACTTTGCCAATCAGCAAAGAGCCTTAGATGCTAATCTATTTCTCATGAGTAGTGCTGCATTTAAACACGAGGCGAGCAAGAGGGCTGACAGTTTTCCTTTTGAATCAAAACCTTAGTCTAAATTCAGCTTTGGGAACACTGCCTGCCAGGAGGGCTAATATTCCTACAACTCTGAGTTACTCATGTCTTTTTAGACTGTTGTGTTGGGAAGAGAAGCAGTCAAAGAAATCCCGAAGAGAGCTTTTAAATGCAATAGCAATGTTCATTTCCAACTCCCACCCATTTTATAAGAACTTAAATGTAGTAGTTCCTAGAGTAATTTTCATGCAAATCTATTGCATTCTTCATAAAATCCAAATAGACACATTTCAGTTGCACTTCACATGGCCTCCCTGTTTTCAGAGATTTAAAATCCCAAAATCTCATAACTCTTCATGCATTCCTAAGCACTGGGTTTGGTTGAGGTTTTTTTGGTTGTGGGGGTGAGTGTTTTGTGGGTTTTTTTTGTTTTGTTTTTTGTTTTCTTTTTTCGTAAAAAAAAAAAGTATATTGTGAGAAGAAAAACTGTTCCTCAATCAATTTTTTTTTTTTAAATCCTGGAATCTAAACTTAGTGAATTAAAAAGACATCTTGGAAATGAATTCACAATTGGTGTACATTTCAGACCATGGATACTGGGGTTTCTTTTGTTCTAATCCAAGTAGTTAATCTGTGGGGGAACATGAGAAAAGTTCTGTGACCTCTGGAGTACTTCTGGATTCAGCCTTTTTTTCTCAAATAAATCTTTTGCCTTTGTGCAACTCTTATTAGCTCTCTGGTAGTTCCAATGATATAGTGTAGCTTTATGCAAAGCAGGACATTATTTTTCCTTTCAGTGGGGTATCTTGTATTGGTTTATCTTGTGGTTAATCTCTGGCCAAAGGCAAGGAAGTGCTTCCACACGGAGCTACTGCAGTCTGCTGTACATGAGGTTCCCTTGAGGGATTTGGTACTTGCCTCTGGAGTTTTTGTAGGGGTAATCCTAATTGATCCTTTTGTTTCATTCTGTTCTTGAGAACTGCAGGCATTCATTTCGACTGGCCACCTGGCTCTATGACTGACCAGGACAGCTGAAATTTGAACCATCAAAGAATAATTAAGATCATGAAAATTCAGGCCAAGCTTTGAAGGCATGTTTTCCTTAATTTAGTTCTCGACAAGAGGTCAGATGACTCCTGGCCTTCCTTTTTTGAATATTGTCCCAAAAAGCCTCAGGCAAATATTTCTAAATCCAAACTTTGCTAAAACTTATAAAGAAATGCATTGCAAAACATTTGTTCTCTCTGGACTCAGTCCTTTCAGTCACATGTGAATGATGTGATACTTGATACAGAGGAAATAAACATTACAGAGATATCAGGGGCACCAATGGAAAATGTCAGGATTTAGAAAACAATACTTGAACAAGCGAAGAGAATGAAAATGAGGCAGTGAAGGGTAAGAAAAGACCATGAAGAAGGCTGAAGGAGTGGGGAAGACATAACATTACAAATACATAAAAGGCTTCTCTATATAGAGAAAAAAATCTATGGAGAGAAGAGTTATATTGTGGAAATTGTTTCCTGAAGGAAATGGTAGAAGTTTTGTGACTGAAAATCCTCTTAGGGAAGGTTAGGTCAGCAACTAACAAGGTTTTGAAATGACAATCCTACAATTCAGTCTGTTATGGACCCCTTTATCCCATGGAAGCAATTCCTTTTCTTTTGTCATTGCATCTGGTGCTGCATCTCTGTCTGGGCTGTGCTTGGTTCTCAGAAGTGTGGTGCAAATTGGACTCATTGTTATGAGAGGGGGAGGGATTACTGTGGCTTCCATAAGCAATGGGAAAGGATCTAATGGGAATTATTAAAATGTGCTTGTCTAAAATACCATTAAAGTTCCTCTGTACTGCCCTACTGTGAAAGGTTTCTTTCAGAGAATCTTATAATTATTTAATCTATGGTTCTAAGTAATTTTGCTAAGTTTAAGTAAAATTTAAAAAATAGGGTAAATACTTTTTTGGTGGGGGTAGTAGAAATTAAGTATAATAGAAGCATATTCCAAATGATCAGTAACCTTAGAGCTTAATACTGGGTAGTGAATTGTTTTACTACATGCGGTAATGTGTTATTGGAAAATAGAGATGCCTTTCCCCATATGCTTGTATCAATGAAATTGTATAAAGAAGATCCTTAATGCCAATCAACCTGATCATTTAGTGCTAATAAAAAGCTATCTTCTCATTTTTATTCACCATGCAATTACTGAACTGTGTTTCAATAGGAAGCTGACAAGCCCCTTGGAAGCAATAAAATAGACAGGTTCTTGGAGACCAGATTCCAATCCAGCCTTCTATGTTTCTATAATCTTTAACAGGTTTTAGAACCTATGGGATTTCTAACTGACTCCTGTAAAAATGATCCACAGTTGTGAGGATTAAATAACACTCGGAGAGAAATGTGTTCTCAATCCAAAACTGACCAGATCTGGAATGGTGGTGATATCTGTCAAAGAAATGAGAGTAAAAATATAATGAACACTTCTTTTCTAACCATTATGAAAGGGATATCCATGCTGAAGAGACAACATCTGTACTGCACAAGAGAAATCCAGACGCATAATTTCCTTCTGTACATCGGGATGCTCCAGCCCTGCCAAGAGCCAGGTTGTGGCATTTTGGGAGGATGAGAGTGAGAGGAGGAAGGAGAACATACTTTAAAAGACTGCTTAATAGGATTTAGTCTTCATTTCCTGATGAAATGATAACTATTGTTTTGGGCTATTCTTAGAACCTAAATTTGCTTAAAGTATCCCAGCGCCCTGATGACCAACTCACAGCTGTAACAAACACTGCAGGATGGCTTTTGGTTTTGTTTATAGAATTTGGGACTTGGCAAAAAAGATTTAAAACCCCCAAACACTGAAATGACTAGGAAAGGCTTACAGCTTTCTGTAAAGCTACTGTGGTAGATGTGGGGGAGCAGTGAAAAAGAATGAATTTACCACACAGTAGAGTGATTAATATCATGAGTCAGTCATAATTTATGCAAGTGCTGTGGCAACTCCTTGCCTCTGAGATTTGTGAGCACAGCCCAAGCTCAGCAAGGGAAGTGAGCTGCTCATCAGTCAATGCAGGTGATAGTGTTAGCTTTATCAAATCTCTGGGAGTCACAGGGCAATTTTATAATCCAATCCAACGTGCTGCATGGTGGCATCCAAGAGGCATTCTAGGAGGTTGTCTAGGCCTTCCTTTCTTGTAACTTTGAGGAAGAATAATAGGTTTTGCACATTTCTCTCACACTGTTGCAGTTGCACTTTTTGATGTGGTTATGGTCCCCATCTCAAAACCCAGGGTCCTTTTTCTCCAATTTGCACAAGTGGTTCAGATCGTGCTTACTTACAGTATCCTGTGCTGCTTCCTTACCCCTATTTCACAGTTATGCTCTAGCAAATAGAAGGCTATGGAAAATGAGTAGAACTTCAAAATTTACCCTGATGTTCAAGTGCATTTGCCCTAATGACCCATGAAGAGAGTAAGGCCTGATGGTTTTTCCTTTTGGAGTAACACAGCTCAGAGTGTACCTGCTTCCCCTCAGAACGCTGTTACAGTGGGATTATCATGCTTGATGGCAGTCTAAAATTCATCTGTACCACATCCTGACCTGATGTGCTGTGCAGCCTCAGTTGAGCCCTGGCCTGGCAGAGCTCGGGCCTCCGACCTGTTCCTATTTCTTCATCCAGTCTGTTCCCGCCTCAGACGCATCACAAAATGACAACGTGTTCACCCCAGGATCAGTTTCCCTTTGTTGTCTATTGACTTTAGACTCTGCCCATATCCTGCTCTCTCTCTTGAAATATTTCCCTTTCAGATCTTAGTACTGAGAAGGCACATGAATTATTCAAAGAACGGGTGTATGCAGCTGCAGTAATCACAAAACTCTTCAGAAGTGGAACACCTTTTTTATTTTTTCGAGTTTCAGTAAACTCTAAAAAGAAAGATCTTTTCTAACAAGCTGGCAAGAATGTATGCATTATTGAAAGAAAGCAATAATTCGGTAACAGTATGATAACACAAATTAGAAGTTATCTTTTATAGTACATTGCTGTAAGTTATGAACTTTAAAGGTCACATGACAGGCTGATGGAAGATGATGTAGTATATTCAGTAAATGTTTACTGCTCTGGAGGCCTGCATCTCTTCTCAGCTCTGAGGCTTTCTTCAGCCCCAACACACAGTAATTGCCATTTTCACGAAGTCCAGCTTATTAGAGTATCTGAATGTGTCAGGGCAATGGAGGGCATGTTGCAGCTGAAAGATCAGTGGGAAAACAGCTTCCCAGGAAAAGTACCCTGTAATTGAAAAGAATGGCTAGTTACAAATTAATAATTTGCCTTCCCTGGAAATTACTGGGTGTGATTACACTTCAGGCCTGTAGCCATTCCACTTGCTGTTGGCCAACATCTAATGTTTGCTCATCATGATCCCATTAAACCAGAAAAAAGCCTGACAGCAGACTCCTGTGATGCTACTTGGTGTGCTTTTCAGAAAGGGGATGGCAAGGTTCATATGGAAATGAGTCTTGAATGTTGGAAAAAAATTTATCTTTGCATGACTCACCACCTCATTTTTGCATGTGTGCAATAAAATAAATCAGTAAAAATTCAGAGGCAGTCCAAGTGCCAGGAAAAGCTGAGCACATTATAGTTTCACTTGAGTTCCACAGAAGTGGCAAGGCGGACAAGTTTCCTCGGAGCGTTGCCTGGAGATTATCAGTGAAAGTTTTGCCGAGTCTCCACAGCACTGGGCAGTTTGAGATGCTGTCTTTAAGGCACTCTTTGAATCTTTTACATTCTGAAGCTCAATATCCATCTATTTTTTGTTGCCAGAGGTCTGGAGACAGACATGGTGAAACTCACTGAGTAACTTTTCAGCGTTGAAGCTGCTATCCTAAGCCCTCCCCCTCCTTCCCAAACCTTCAGTGCCTTTTGTAAGGCACTGCTTTGAGCGGCAATAAAAATGCTTTGCTGTTCAGCAGAATTTGGGAAAACTCAGCAGTGAAGTGTAGCATCTCTGTCCTTGAAGCAGATGCTGCCTTTAGTATGGAAGGGGTATGGAAGCTTCAATTAGATATTTGTTTCCTTGCTTTTCCCTTAGGGTACCAAGCCCCCTGCCAACACAAGGGAGTTAGAAATAGAGGAGGTGGATGAAAGGCTCATACACACATACTGCAGGAACTTCTTCAGGACTTAGTTTGCACCAATGGAAATCCCAGGAGTCTAATGACAAATCAGTAGGGCTGGTATTCTTTATTGACATTATGAACCCTCAGTTTAGAGGTTTTTATGATCAAGAACCATAATTGTATTTTAAATTTCCTAATGCACACTAGTGGTAGAACCAGTATTTTAAACTTCAGGGCCTGCAAGCTGAAACAAAATTCAAAGTAGAAGCAATTTCAACTGAAGGGGCCTTTTTCTTGGAGTCAATGCACAAAGGAGGAGGCAGCAACATTCTCTCTTAAAGGTTTCTGAACAAGAGAGGAAGAAATGCTTTGGCTGATTAGAGGCTGTTCTGCTCACTGTGGGAGGAAAGTGTGCTTCCTCTTAGACTGATGTTTAGTTGCAAGGACAGCGTGACCCAGCCTAATCTCAAGTCTATAAACCTTTTATCTGTACAAGAGCGCTTGCTGCTGAATCATAGAAAAATAGAATGGTTTGGGTTGGAAGGGACCTTAAAGATCATGTGATTCCAACTCTGCTGCCGTGGGCAGGGAACCTTCCACAAGCTTCAGTGCTGAGGGAGGAAAGGAATGCACAAAGAATTGACCAACCAGTGCTGAAGTGCATAGGGCCAGGGAAGCCTCATTTGTCAAGTGAGCCTTCATTGACTGAGCAGAGTCCAAATTCCCCCAGGAATTTTGTCAACAGTGCTTGAAAACATAGCTCTAAATACTGTAACGTGTTTCCTCAGGAGCTGCGTGCAGAGCCTTTGCCACCTTGCCTCTGCTGTGTTGGGAGTACGGCCAACAAGACAGGGAGGCATTGAGTTTAAATGTTTCTCTGCAAACTAGATTAACTAAAAATGCTTCTCAAAGCACCTTGCCCTATTGCCTCGTTGCAGCTAAAGCCATCAAACTGCTGCATCAAGCCTGTGGCACAGCCAAAACTCTCATTCAAAGCCCTGTTGGCCTGGCACAGAGCATGGCTTTCTATCGCTACCTACCCAGTGGTGCTGCCTTACATCCCACCTGCCTCCCAGGAGGAGTTTCAATGAACTCTTCACCACCATCCTGCAGGCATTAGCACAGGAACAGCTTCTGGTTTTCCTCAGATTTCTATTTTTGAGGAATAAGAGGGGAATATTGCAATGTGGCTTGGGTACCTGGGCAGCCAACAGTGCTTCTGACCCCTGTGGAGACAAACATCAGAAGGAGCATGTATACCCATGTGGATGCTGCCTCTCTGCTCATCTTCTGTTGGAAAATTGGATAATAACTGTTGGCTGTGACTTGGGGCACATCAGTAAGTCAGAGTGAGTTCTGCCTCGACAGCTTTAACCTTATGCACACTCAGCTGTACATGGAATACATAGATATTTTAGCAGTGCAGCCAGCTTCTGTCCCTACCCCACCAAAAGGCTTTTGTTTAAGGAACTTGCTGTTTCTCTTTCTTACACTGCAAGCAGGGCTCAAGGATATGCAAAAAGGGGAAATCTATCTGAAGTAATAGCAGAGACCTTTATTGAAACTGGTCCTTTCCCTCATTACCTTCTGCTGAAGCTGTGATGGGTAAGACTTAACTCATAATCTTTTGAAGTTCTGTGTTTTTTCCTTTTTCCCCCCTCCTCGGTTATCTATCAGCCACTGAACTGAAACTTTGCTGAAAGTTATTTTGGGGAAAAAGTGTTTAATATTTCTATAGTTTCCATTAGATGTGAAGGGATTCAAAATCTTAACAAAATAGTTTATTACCTTAGATCATTCCTGTTCCTAATGGTTTCCTTTTTGTCCTCAGCATCCCAAATTCTATGGCTTTAAAAAGTCTTTGACTAGATATTCAATTGCATTATGTTTTATAGTACATTAATTTCTCCTGTTTTACCAGTAACTTGCTAATTAATCTTATAAAAAGCATAGAAATGTGTCTGGTACAAAACTGATAAACAGGCCTATTCTACTGAGCAGCACCCAATTCCTGTGTACACAGGCCTTCCTTTCAGACCTGGGTAAACTTTAAGACTTTGGTCCTGTTTTGTGACACAGGCTTCTAGAATCTTTTGTGTGTTTTTAAGATAATTCTTTCCTCTTGAAAGCCTTTCCCTGCTTATCTGTTTCCCTTTTTTTTTAATATTGTATTTATTTAGTTGCCAAGCCATATTTATAATTTTGCTTCTGTTTTCATTATTTACTACATTAGCAACTGCTTGGTTCAAATCTTCCCACACATCAAAGTGCAAGTCAAAATATTCAAGTGAAAATGCAGCTCAGATTTCTTCTATTTACGTTATTAAGAACTAAGCCTTGAAGGCAGGAGGTAAATTATTTGAGTAGTTACTGAATCATTGCCTCCTAAATATAATTAACTCATGGTAGTGAACTTCTATGGTCAATTTTTAGTGCTAGAAGATCAGTGTTAGCAAAGCTGGAGCTTTCTCTTGCAAAATCTCTTCCCAGTTACTCTGTCACGACTCTGGATTGCATCTGCCCACTATTCTTATGCTCAAGTTTGAGCAAGATCACCAGATAAGGTAATACAGACTTTGTTACTGGACACCTCAGAAAGATATAGTGAGTGATTACAAATATTTATTGTGGAAATTTCTCCTGACCTTCCGTTGATCACTCTCTACAATCATTCTAACACAGATAAGATCTCTATTGTCCGTGTGCTATTTGACTGATAAAGCAGACTTCCCTTGGCCGCAGGGTACACCGTGGATCTTATTTCTGGGATTTCTTTCTAATCACATTTCAGTTTTCTTTCACTGCTATTAGCTTGCACTGTGTTAAACTCAACTGAGATATTCTTTAAAAACAAAAGTCTCCTGCCTTTCTCTTACAAGTGTATATATACATACATATTTTATCAGGTGGTTTCCTCTCCCTTCTTGTGGTGTCGTGGGGTGACAGCTTAGAGAGGATGTCCGTGGGCACTGGGCAGTCTGCTCACACAGGAGACTTCAGTGCTTTTTAGTTTCTGGAAGGGCTAAAGCAGGAAAGACACACATTCTGCATGGTTACACATTTTTATAGAGCATTGTAGGTCTTCTGTTAATACAGTTTAGAGGCTCAACAGTTTGCTTTTTGAAACAAGTACTTTGGATAAACATGTCTCACCCTTCTAAATTTTCCATTCCTTTGACATACAAGATACAATGAATAGGAAGGAATTTTCTTCTGTAAGTGAAGGGGAAAAAATATATTCTATACAGTTTTTAAAATCAACAGAGAGGAATTTGTCAAAACAATTGAACAGGTTTTTTGGGGTTTTTTTTAGGAAAAAATAAGGGAAAAAAAGCCCAAACCTCTATACTCTGCAGTTTTTTATTATAAATAAATCATAAATTCTGTGCTGGAAAACTACGATTTCTTGTCCCTTCAGTTGTCATTGTGGAGTTTGCCTCATGACTGCACAAAGGGATAGCCCTCTTCCCCATATATGCATGATTTATTTTCAGATGTTCTGAGATAACATGTGAAACTTCTCCTACTTTTTTTACTTAGTTAGCAAATACAGTGCTCTAGAATTCAAATAAGTAACACCTCTCCTCCAACAGCTTTCCAGGTCACTGCAAATACCCACCACTGCAAAAATGAGAGCACAGGGGGGCTGGTTTGTTTGCTTTTACGTAGAGCCAAGAGTTCTATGTATATATCCTGTGTATGACCCTGCCAGTTAGAAACAACAACAGCCTGTTTTTCATTTGTCATTTGTTTGCTTCTTCTAGAAACTGGGTAATGCTAAAATAGTGGCCTCTTTGCCCAGGTCAGAAGCGTGGTGACACATTTTTATGGTGTCATAAATTTGCATGCCTTCGCATGCCCTATAAGACATGTTTTTGTTTGCCACTTGGTTGACCTCGGAGTACATGGGATTTGGGCAGCAGGTTGGCACGTGTCACTTGATCCATTCTGGATGAAGTCGAAGAGGTGATACAGGTCCAAGTAAGGTGACACAGGAGTAAAATCCATATTAAAATAGGCCTCAGGTGCCCACTGGATGGGGAGCAGTGCAATTATCCCAACAAAGTCGGTGTTTGTGCACTGCAGCACACAAACACTTCTTGTGAGTTGCCTCTGAGTGACTGTAAATGAGGAAGTCCTGCAAATGTTCAGTGGTTAGGGTTGAAAAGAAAAAAAAGAGAATACATAGAAGCAACAGTCTCTTGGAATGGAGCCTTGTGGCTGCTTCCCACAGTTTCCCTCTGGATTGCCATGGGACAGGGCGGGTGAAATCTGCACTGCCTTTGTTCAGCTGCTTCAGGGCATGCTGCAAAATACCAGAAGTGTGGGTTTGGGAGCTGCCCCCTCCCTAAATTCACCTCTTTATTGTCCAGATGTGCAACACCATTGAACAAAAGACAGCTATAAGTTTTTTCTTCATTTTGTACATACAGGTGTGGAGAGAGGGATGAGGAAGGTTTTGTTTTCAAAGAAAAAAAAAATGCATAGGGCAGTGTTTCTCAGCTTGGTGAAATTTGCACATATACACACAGATATGTACATGCACAAGGTATTCCATACCTTACACTTCTTTGTGACACAACCCTGCATCATCTGAACATCTAAAAAATATTCTTTTATTACAGTAAAGTTGCTGAAGGTCCTTTTCTCATTTACTTGGGGGAATGAGGGATGGCAAGGCTGAGGGCCACAGTCAGATCTCCTATAGTATTAAGACAATCTTGTTACCCTGTTTTTGTGTTATTTGATTTTAGCAGCAATTTATTGGGCTTAAGGGGAAGTGGATGTTGACTTTTTTCTTTGGAATTTTTTTAAATCATAGAAAGGAGTTTAATTTTCAGTGTTTGAAATTGAGAGATTAAACTCCATGTACATTTGCACTTTAAAGATCTATCTGCAGCTGTAAAACAATAAAGGGTGGGTTTTGGTGCATCTCTTGTGTTACTCCTTTCTAAAATTTAATTTCTCAGTTTATGGAACCTGAGGGGGGAGGTGGAGGTGTGCAATGCAGTGTGAGAGGATAGCTGGTCAGGGTGGAATTCATCCTGGGTTTATACCCTCTCCCATCTATGTAACCCCTTTGACTGCAGCAGTCGTGGCAGCATGTGACTAGAGGAACATGTCTGAATAAACTGGATTATGTAAAGTAAGAATTCTGGGGCATGAATTTGTGTGGATTATTGCCAGAGTGAGATCAAGAACTCCCACTTTTGTACCTTCCTCTGTTCTTATAGGAAGTGTAATTTTGGCAGGACTGGATATATATGTTAACAGAAAATGTGTATTTTTATAAAAGCACTGTACATTCTTGTGGGTTCAGCCTGTTGCATGGCCCTGGCAAACAGATTTGTTTC
Source organism: Corvus brachyrhynchos (assembly GCF_000691975.1). Taxonomy (NCBI): domain Eukaryota; kingdom Metazoa; phylum Chordata; class Aves; order Passeriformes; family Corvidae; genus Corvus; species Corvus brachyrhynchos. Next base: position 4,945,344 of record NW_008246060.1, read on the forward strand.
AGATTTGTTCTGGGAAATCTGTAGCTGGAAGAGGGCTCAGCAGTGTGGTCTTGGCCCATTTGTCACAGCTGCTCAGGATAAGTGAGTGTCACAGCCTCTCGTGGACACCTGCCTGCTGGCTCCTTGCCAAGATCCTTCCATGTGTCATTCCTAATAAACCCTTTCCGTGATACTGTCACAAGAGAGGGGGGATGGCACCTAGGGCAGGCACTCACATCTGGGATAGGACCCAAAATTTTTGGTTGTAAGTGCATTGACAGGACATTGGATGTCTCTGAATTATGCTAAATTTCTATTCTATTTTGTTAACTGTGCACAGCTACATAAATGCATGGAAAAAAAGATTTTTTTATTTAACAAAGTGGGAGGTTTGCTTTTTTCATTCCATACAGAAGTAGATGTGCTACATAAATGCATGGAAAAAAAGATTTTTAACAAAGTGGGAGATTTGCTTTTTTCATTCCATACAGAAGTAGATGTGGGTGGATTTCAATACGTGGGCAGTTTTCAAGAGTAACAGAGGCACAAGAACTGAACAAGGGGAAAACAAGGACACCACCAGTCCATACTCAGCCAAGCAATTTAGGCCATGCCATGGTGGCCACAGCAACTGGACTTGAGCCTTGTTTCAGCATGTTGCTAGTCACACCTTACATTTACTGTGTCAGCTTTAGCACCTGATGGATATCAAACTTCTCACTTTTAGATCAGCCTGAATCATATTCTGTCATAGCCTTGGGGAATATTAATCAGCATTTTATTACATTTGTCTGAAGAAGCCGGAAATCATTATTGTAATTTTCAGCTAAACATTATGGAGTAACAATGAGATTGAACTAACATATACTTACTGATTAGCATTAATGGTAATTAGGAGGAGAGGAAAAAAAAAAATTGCCAGTGATAGCTTTTCCCGTATGATTCTGAACAGGGTAGCATAGAGCCATCAGAACTACCTTACTTTGAATACTTTCTAAAAATCGTTGCTCAGCATTTCAGAAGTGTAAGTTCTTTCCTTGTGAAATACAAGTCAGATTGTATTAGACTGGGATCTAATTTAATGTAGCTCCTACTACTCCCTTCATTTCCCAAAGCACTTTACAAAGCAGTAACAGGAACTAGTAGTGTGATACAGGAGCAGGTAAATCTACAACTTATGTGCAGCAGGCCAGTTCCAGGCTTGTTTTTAGCTTGTGTAGCTCCACTACCTGTGGTATGGGACTGATTTACACTAGTTAGGATTTGGTCCAAAGCCAAAGGTGTGCACATAAAATGGCAAAGCATATGAAATGCTATTTTAAAGAAAAATGAAAGGTTAGCCAGGAGAACCCATTTATTCCTATTACTTTTTAGAGCCTTGTGATCCAACACCCATGGAATTTAATACGAGGTTTTGGCTCGGGTCCCATGTGAGCCATAAGATGCTAAATTTTTCTCTGAAAGACACTAGCAAAGGAGATTTCATCCCATCCACTACAAGTCCCTTTTACAAGTGCAGGTGTGTTGCAGGCACAGAAAAGCACGTGGGAGAACATGTATCATTATATGTTCAGAAGAGGAAAACAAAGCATCGTTTCTAAAATGATTTCTTGTTTGTCACTGGCACTTTGCACTCTAAGTGAGAGGCAGATTTGAGGACAAGAAGCTGATCTACCCAGGTACTAGCCTGAAGTACTTGCAGAAGTATCCTTAGTCTCACTGTCTTTGCAGACCCTCCCTGACAGAGATCAAGAGCTGAATGAGGAATTGTTCTTGACACCACAATTCATCTTACTTTTTTGCCTCTCTCTTTTTCAAATATCTTCTCCCACGGAGGGCAGCAGATGCACATCTTTACATCAGCTGCCACTGGTGTGTACTATCCCAGGGAGCCAGCTTTTTTTTTTTTTTTTTTTTTTTTTTCAGAGTTGTGGATGCTAAAAAGCTAGGGGCAGAGGAATTTTCCAGCTGCTGTACAATTCAGTGAAGTTTTTCATTTCTCATGCAAGCTAGCTGAAAACAGTGTAGAGATTTTTGTAAACTAATTCTCTATCTCTGCACCTGCAATTTGTTTTCCAAGTCTTGTTGTGGTATATGGGAAAAAATATTTTGCATGGGTGTTAGAGAACCTCAGCCAATCCTTCTAAGGGGTGGCTGGTCAAAGGACCAAGGACCTCCTGCCACCCTTACGTACAAAGGTATATAAACTAGCTTGTAATTAATAAAATAATTCCATATTCTCCTTGGATCTGTGTCATGATTCTTGCCCTTTCCCAGTACAACAGTGACTTCGAGTCTCTTCCCTTTTTCACTGAATGAAAGGCTCATAGATGACAACTCTGCTTCCTAATGTTAAAGCAAACCCAGTAGCCACTGCAGGTGAGTTGGAGTTAACAAATTACCTGTCCATTCTTCTGGCTGTTAGAAACGTCACGTCTGTTTGCTTAGCACCTTCTGAAAATCTTGTGCTTGACCCCTGGTGCTGTTGATATCTGAATCAAATGCCTTCCTTCTATTGTTTGGACATTTTATTTCTTGACTGAACAGCATGACCATAAGTGTACCACAGGAAGGAAATGCGAGCCTTGTTTAGGGATTGTGCATGAAATTTGTTTTTTCATGGACTTCTTCAGTATTATGTGTACACAACAATCTCCCTTTAGCTGTACCTCAGTTTGAACTTTCTGGTTTGAAAATAAGAATCATGTTATTTCATAGTGTACTACATATTTTGCTTATTCATATTTTAAATTTCTTGGGAAGGGCAATTGCTTTTTCTGATGTTTTTTTTCCCTAATAATGTTGTACATTTTCTACACTAAAGCATTGATTCAAAAACATTTTTCTTATTTAACAAAACTGATCTTTTCATCACTTTTCCCTCTCATATATGCAAAATCTGCTTAATAATACTTTGTCCAGCTTTCCAAGAGTGTTCTCTTAGCACCTATCTTTAGCAAATTGGAAAAGCTGACTGATTCCTCCAGCATTTCAGTTGGAGGCTTTGGAAGTACTGATTATTTCAGCCTCAGCTTTATCAAAAGATCTTCACATTCAGTCAAAAAATATGCAGCACTAGGATCTACAGTACTGCTATGTCTCCAGAGAAATGGGAAGTGAAGGAATCTCCTGTGGGAATTCTTCATGAACAGACAACAGCAGCATATCAGCTATTTTAGCTGCTTCTTTGCAGATGGTTTGACAATCTGCTGCAAGCTGTACCCCAAAATGCAGCCTTACCCTCTCTGCTTTTCTTCAAGTAATGATGTGTCCAGATATCTAGCTCCAAAAAATATTCCCCTTTGATCCACTTCAAATGACACTTTTTGTGTGATGAGCTTTCTGCAGATGCCCACTGATCAGCAGGATGGCTCCAAACCCTATTGTAATCTGCCAGGCAGAAATAGATAAATCTATTAGCCCAGACTGGGCTTGTTTCATCATTGTGACAGCTTCCCATGAGCCTGCATTCATCAGATTCCCTCAAAGCTCCCTGCTTCCACATCATCTGACAGTTAAATTTCCATGACTGGACTCTAGGTTACTACATCTTTAATCTGCGTTTAATTGCTCATTAATAATCCAGGTACTTATCCACCCCCACCACCCTCCTCTCTTTTTTTAGTTTTAAATTGATTATGGGATGTTTACTGGGATACCAAACCAATGGCTAAAATTGCTGCCATGAATGTTTTTACGTGAACTTCCTGAAAATTTTGCCAATCAAAATAAAATAAGCAGTTAAATATCTTTTGTTGCTTACTAAAAGATGCTGAGCACATCTAGTTCAGCCTAGCAACCAGTTTCTGTTTAACAGAGGTGGCAGGAAGATTACCATGCTGTTGTACATGCTGCCACAGCCACTCTGGAGATCCCATCAAACACATGGATAAGCACTCTCTCTGCAGATTTAAAGCAATTTTGCCTCTCTTTGCCTCCTGTGTTAAAAGAAGGAAAAATAAAAAGGTCAAAAAAACAATGAGGGGAAAAATACTACTTGTAACCATATAATGATATGTTGTCAGAATTGTACTATGTAAAATACATAAATTACATCTATCCCAGTGTGTTGTGTATGGGACATGAAACTTTTGATTCAGTCATGTGAGAGGACAAGTGACACAAATCAGGTTTCTGCATGGCATCCACGAGAGCTTTCCTGGCACCCAGCACGAGCAGGCTCTCCTGTGGACTTTTACTGAGACATGTAGCACCTTTAACCCTGGTGGGCCAATTCCTTATTAGTCCTTCAGAGCTCTCTGTCTCACCCAAGCCAGAGTCGCACCATTTTCTATCTACTTTTCTACAGTTCAAGTCACTGGGGTTCATTTTCCACCTTCAAATCACTCTGTTGAATAATTATAAAAGCTAAAATAAAATTAGTTCCTTCAGTTCTTTACAGATGGAAAAATGAGAGGCATTGATGACCAGGGTATTGCTGTGGCTCTTTACTAGAACTGTGTGTTTAGTAGAGTGGCTTTAATCCCACAGCCAACAACAGTCACAGTGGGTTTGGTCACAGCAAAATATCCAGGGTTGTGTGTCAGCATTGCAGCTCTCCATGGCTGCAAATCTATTCATAATGACATGAGATGATTGCATCAGGCCAGCGTGAAAGTATATTAAGGCAAGACATTTTACCTCCTGCAGAAGAAAGCAGTAGATATCTAAGAGTTGTATTTCCAAGGTATGTTCTCCTAAACTCCTCTGAGTCGCAGCTTAAATCTTCAGATGTGTCGAGTGCCTGCATGGAGAGGAATCTCAGTGGGGGTTTTTTTCCAGTATGTTATTCCCAGAACTCACATAAACTTTTAGCATCTCCAGCATCCCGTGGTAATGAGCTCCACAGTTTTAATTGCATTTTGTGTGAACTTTTTTATATGCTTTCTAAAATCCATGATCTGTTCACTTAACTCCTCTTAATCCTTGCATTAGAAGAAAAGTGAATAATTGTCTTCTGTGCACTTTTCCATTGGTCCATTGATTTTATAGATCTCTGTCATTTCTTCCTTACTTATCTGTACTCCAAACTGAAAAGTCTCAATCTGCTTAGCCCTTCCTCATATAGAATTGTTCCTTACCCTGGTAAGATCACCATCTCAGCTAGTTCTTTGAATAGACATTGCAGTAAGTCTAAACTATTGGAAGATTTTTATTTCCTTTTTTTAAGCTGGCTGTAAAATTATACAAGAGGTAACAGCTCTGTGGTAAATACTTGTCTTCAAAGATTTTTTAGTAATCAATGTCTCTTAAATTTTCTGCACGGTGAGAGGAAGTAGTGCTCCTAGTCTCCAACTGCTGCATAAATATTTTTCAGCCCCAGGATCCTGAACTGATTGAAGGTATAGCTTAGTGTCTGTTGCTCTCTCTATTAATCCACAGATCTCATCAGATATCACAGTCCTCAGGCAGAAGACTTCCATGGAAGGCGGAGGATGTGGAAGAAGCATTGTGGCCAATTAGCTGAATAAGAATATCAATTACTTCATTATTAAAGCCACTGTTTCTTTGTAACAGCAGAGGGAACTCCCTTGTGAGCAGCAAAACCTGATTCACGGCTTCTGGTGTTTGTAGTGAGCCTCTGGCCCTTGCCTGTTTCTGGTCAATGTGCCACTTTGTCCCATCTCAGAGCTGCAGTCTCTGACAGCAGTGACCCACCCTCCATTCCACCCTCCCAGGGCAGCAGATCCTTCAGCTGTGCTTGGTCTCCTCAGGGCAGCTTCTCAAATGAAGTTCATTCTCTCCATAGGTCTCCAGAAATTAGTCTGATCCTTTTAAGCCACTCTGTCTTTAAATGAGGTCCACACACCTTCTAAAATGCAAACTTTTCTTTTTCAGAGGTTTTCTTATCTTCTGAAGGAAGGTGTGATACTAACACATGGCAGCATTCCTCACACTTGTAGCCCACCACAAACATGGGACAATAATTGAGGCTTTTGAACCCAAACTCACAGGCCTGTGTGAGAATCCATCTACTGTGTTACTGTGTAACAGGGTTGCACCAGCTTTCCAGGCAGGCACTACACAGCCAAATTATTGTAAATCTTCATTCAAATTCCACCTCAGGAAGGGACTGTGTGGGAGCAAACATGGCACCAAAGCTGTGGCTCTACAGAAAGATGAAGAACAATCCTTTCCTGCAGGGAGCTCCTGGGCTGGGCATCCTCTCAGCAACATTGCTCCAAGGGACAGGAATTTTTCCCCAGCTGCCAAATATTTCCAAATGCTGGACACACAGGCATCGAGCTGTGAAAGGACAGGGTGTTCTCTGATTTGTGTTTCTCAAGGAAACTGCCAGTGATCCACTCTTTCTGTGTTTGGCATCTGAGGACATGCTGGAGCAGAGAGGGGCAGGGACAAGCAGTGTGGCAGGGAAAGGGCACATGCAGTAAGTCACACTGGGTGTAACATATGACAGCTTGCAAGTACAGAAACAGAAATGGATAAAAAAGCAGCAGTTAGCTTTCTCTGTTGATCTGAGTCACAGAAGAAGACTCTCCAATATCTTCACAGGACACTTTTTTTTTCCTCTTAGTTTGAGGGATTGAGTTCTCATCAAAATAAAAGACAGAAAAAAAAAACCCAAAAAGAAAAAAAAAAAACCAACAAGAAACCAAACACCAATCAAACAAGACAAACATGAAACTGGATATAAATTTTTAAAAAATTAAAACAAAAAAGAGGAAGCATTTATATCAGCCTAACAGTGGAGAGAGTACTGTGGCTGTACCCTTGAGATATGCTGTCCATATTTGATCACCTTGCCTTAAACTTCTCCTTCGTGGCTCCCCAGGTGAACACTTCAGTGCTGATATGAAATCCCTAAAAGGACTAAGGTCCTGGCTCCTCCCTTCCATTGATCATACTTTTGGTGAGGAGTACATTTAGTGATTAAAGTGCCTGCACTCATTTTCACTTGTGACTTGAGTAGGAATATTCAATTTAAATCTTAAAATCTGGCAGTTAAAAGCTGTCAGTAATTGATTCAGTACTCAGAATGGTTTCCCTTTCCAAGCAATGGTTCAGATTGATTTTTATTTCTAAATCCACATCACTGTGTCTACCCTGTTATGAATTACAAAGAACCTCCCTGGCTGGTTTCAATCCATTCTAATCTGTCAGTCTTCGGAAGAGACTACAACCAAAGGCACTTGAAATTAGATTAATTTCTACTAAGGAGAAAAGAAATTACTGTTTTATTGTTAGCATCTGTGTCAGAACTTTCTGAGCACCTCTGGGGTATGGAGTTATCACTCTCAAACCTCTGGCCCAACACTTACCATGAGTGCCACAAATTTACTCCACCTCAGGTCATATCTGACTAACAGCAGGGTTAGATCGAAGCATTTTGGGTTGTGGTTAATGAATGTGTCAATATTTCACCAGTTATCATCTACTGACCATGGCAAAAGCAGCAGTGCAGCTGCCTGGGGTCTCTGTGGGTCTCGGGGTGCCGCTGCTGTGGGCAGGCTTTGATTGTGCTCCCCAGCCCCTTTCCCTGAGGACATTCACTGCAGCCATTGCTGTCTCCTTATGGGTTACGTGGGGTGTGACCCTGAAAGTCTTTGCCTTTTGACACCCATGATTTGTGGTGGGATGTATAGCTCTGCTCTGGATACCTAAATCACATGGTTTGTGTTCCTTCTTATGCTGTCTGCTAAATCTCTCAGTTTTAAATCTATGACTGCTCAATCAAGGGAACAAAGGAGAAAATGCTGACTGCATTGTAAAACTCTCTGAGCTGTGAGGCTCATAGATCAGCTTTATTTGAGCAGTAACACTTTTTGGAAAAGCTACTGGCAGTATGTCCCTGGGTTAGATGCGTGGTGAATGTGTAATTTCCTTTCTACCTCTTCCAAAAGGATGCAGATAGAATAGCAACCCAACACTGTTAATAAGCCCTTTCTTCTGTAAAGACAAGTTGTTCTCTTCCTCATGCTGGAGAGTGGCTTTTTTATATTAGTGTCCTTTTCAGTTGCAAGAGGATTTCTGGGAGTGGAAGGCACAAATAAGTAGTGCAACACAAATTAGCATAGAGATGGCAAAGGTTATGTGCCTGGTCAGAGACCAAATTAATTACCTTCATATTTCATGTTTCACCAGCTTTTCTGCTCACCTTCAGGTTAAGCTGTGGTGGCTGGGAAAAAAAAAAAAAAAAGGAAAAATAAAACTACAGCATGAAGTTGTGTGCAAACTCAATCATTTTGCCTCTGTAGGAGATTCTTACACCTGCCTGATGACAGTCAGCCATCAGAAGGAAAATCAATATATCTGAATCTATTTTTTTTCATATGACTGGACCTGTGCAATACAGGGAGGATAGCTGAGCAGAAAGGTGGCAAGCCAAACTAAATTATTTCTGGATGAAAACCAGTTTTCTGTGAACAAATGAAAATAATCCCTTTAGCACTTTCTCGCTGAAAATGATGCTCATTCAGGTTAAGGTACTGTTGTAAATTGGGGCTCCACTGAATTTTAAGGTAGTAGGAGCTAAGAGCTGCTGGACCACTATACATAACCTAGAAATAAATAGTTCTGTCTCTGTGAAATTTTTGCCTCTATTAAATTTAAATCTCACAACATGAAGTAGATTTCATATAGTGGGAGAAAATCTTAGGAAAATTTTAATGGGGTGTGTTTATGTTTCACTCCTATTAGACATTTCATATCCATAAATATCATCATGCAGAGTTCCTTCCATGGTCTAGGATGTGGAAGAACATTTATGGCTCACCGAGAACAGGAAAAAAATCTCTGCTATCCATCAGGTAGTTGTTTTTCTGCATGGGACATTTGGGGTATATGAGCTAATCATTTAAGAGCAAAACGTTTTTACAAGTATTTTATTACTTGCTGAATTTCACTGCTGCATCCAAGTAGCCCATTTAATAAATATTTACTGAACAGTAAAGTACATTCAGAGTGAGCTCAAAATAAGGAACTGCACTGAAATCTGAAGGAGATGAACATGCTGAGGGTTGATCCAGTCCTGGATCTGTATAAGAGTTCTTTGTTTAAGCACAGTAGAAGAGAATTTGCATTAGTGAAATGCAAAATAGAGAAATTAATCAGGAAACATATTTTCTGAATAATATTCTACCGGATCAACTTCTGATGGATTTGTTGTTGACAATAATGTAAGATTAGCATATGCCACAATTCCACCTCCCTGTAACAGATCCATGAAGGGTTTGAGCAGGAGCATCTGGCAGGGAAGAGTCTGTAGCAAATCAGAAGGGTACAATTACTGGGAAGCTATTTGAGAAGAGGTGGACTTCAAACATGCTCATCAATCAGGGAACTCTGGAGATGAAAACAACGTCTTGGGAAAAGCCTGAGTGAATCTCAGTCAACATCTTGGATAAAGATGGGTTTATAATTTCAGGGCTTTACATCTCCATGAGTTCTATTTCTGCGGTACTCATGAAACGCAGTGAAAAGATGAAGTCAAAATGGTTTTTTAGATATACTGTTACCAAAACATCCCTGCTACTCTTCTTTTCTTACTTTGACAACCCCATTTCTCTCTCCAGATACTGGGCCTTGTAACTCTTTCTTCTTTTTAGACAAAAGTGCCATGCTGAAAATAAATAAGTAAACACCTCTCATTGCTACCTGAAGGTTCAAACACTTTCTAATCATCATTCCTTTTAAGCTGCTGAAACCACTCTATATTTTGCCTACCTACACCTGTGGATCAAACTCTGATCTAAGGTATTTTGGCTTACTTTGATCAGCAATGCTGCAGCTCATGTTCTGCACTCTGCTCTCGCCAACTGGTACATTTAGGAAATAAAAAAAAAGAGGAAAAAAATCCATGATAACGAATTTCCAAAGAGAGCCCAGGAAGGTGTTCTGGCCAGAGAAAGTACAACAGAGGGATTAGAGTATAATCCCAATTGTTGGTTGTATCAGCAAGGCTGAATTTCTCCAAGGACATCTTGTACTCTATTTTCCATGCTGGTGTTACACTGTGGCCATACTTGATTGACCATATTTCTTAATTTTGAATATTAGTTATTTATTTTGCAGATAAGCACCAAAATACCAGTTCTGGGTACTCATGCCAGGTTATGCATGTACCAGTGGTGGTCAGCAGTGGGGAAATGCATGTCCACCTTTAGCAGTATAGAAGTCTAAGTCAGCTCACCCAAAACAAGTGTTTCCCTCTTCCTCAGATGAATGTGTGGTCAGTGGCAGAAGGGAGGTGCCCAGACGGGATTTTCATACCCCCAGGGAGTGTGACAGCAGGCAGACTTACTTTAGACAGACATTTATCTTTTGGGTAGGTAAGATTAGCCCTTCTTCAGGTATGCAAGGGCTGGCACACAGCCTAAGAGCACCCTTCTGAGTATTTTCATCTGCGTGAGGGGAGAAATAACATCCTCAAATCCTCCAGCAGAAAGGGCTCTTGTTAGAAAGCGGTGCTAACAGCTGCTGTAATCTTTTCCTAGTGAAATTAATCCCTACAAAGAACTCCAGCAAAGCTCTGTTCACAACCTGTACTTTGCTCACATCCTCTCAACAGCATCGAGCAGACATTGAGTGGTGCTCTCTCCAGCAGTTTGGCTGGCATCCTTGGCATGTAAATAATTTAATCAGTAAATTGTGGGATCTTGTGATTCCTTTAGAGTCCATAGCACTACGAGCACACTAAACTTGGAGAGTTAAGGAGACTGCTAATCAGAAAAAATCTGTGATAAGGAAGTAGTAGTTGTGGTCTGCAGAAGGTGAAATAGTCAAAGGTTCTCATTGGCTTTTGGTGTATCTTCTTGGATTAATGTTTCATCATCTTAATGTGGATTAGATCCATTAAAGCCCCAGAAACCTGAGAGGAAAACAGTTCCTGAAAATCCACAGATTGTCACTGTAATACTTGCAGCACAAGGATTGCTGGTTACACATAGAAATATCTGGAGTTTTTACCTCACAGTGAAAATTCTGAGTGAAACTACAGTGAAGGCAGAATCAATCCCTCCCTTCCTTCCTTCCTTCCTCCCTCCCTCCCTCCCTCCCTCCCTCCCTCCCTCCCTCCCTCCCTCCCTCCCTCCCTCCCTCCCTCCCTCCCTCCCTCCCTCCCTCCCTCCCTCCCTCCCTCCCTCCCTCCCTCCCTCCCTCCCTCCCTCCCTCCCTCCCTCCCTCCCTCCCTCCCTCCCTCCCTCCCTCCCTCCCTCCCTCCCTCCCTCCCTCCCTCCCTCCCTCCCTCCCTCCCTCCCTCCCTCCCTCCCTCCCTCCCTCCCTCCCTCCCTCCCTCCCTCCCTCCCTCCCTCCCTCCCTCCCTCCCTCCCTCCCTCCCTCCCTCCCTCCCTCCCTCCCTCCCTCCCTCCCTCCCTCCCTCCCTCCCTCCCTCCCTCCCTCCCTCCCTCCCTCCCTCCCTCCCTCCCTCCCTCCCTCCCTCCCTCCCTCCCTCCCTCCCTCCCTCCCTCCCTCCCTCCCTCCCTCCCTCCCTCCCTCCCTCCCTCCCTCCCTCCCTCCCTCCCTCCCTCCCTCCCTCCCTCCCTCCCTCCCTCCCTCCCTCCCTCCCTCCCTCCCTCCCTCCCTCCCTCCCTTCCTTCCTTCCTTCCTCCCTCCCTCCCTTCCTCCCTCCCTCCCTCCCCCCCTTTCTCTTTGCTTTCCTGATATATTTTTTCAGCTACTGTGATCTCCTAATGTCAGACCTCATAACAAGAGGGGTAGTGGACATGATAGGGATAAATGAAGCCAATAATTCCAGAGAAGGGAAAACAATCCCACACAGATCAGTCATATGTTCCAAAGCAGCGAAGAATTGACTGCAGTAAGACAAAGAGACAATCTAAGATTAATAAGTCAAAAGTTATAAATAAACACACAGTTTAAAGATAAAAATATCTGGAGTCACATCATGTGTGTTGATCAGGATGTGTACATTTTTAAGTTTTTGGTCCAAAAAATAAATATAATTCAGAATTCTCTAAAATTTAAAGTAGCCACCCTATTTTGTCTTACAAAATTCATTAGATTGACTCTCTGGTTCATAAACTGAGACAAAAAAGAAGCACTGATGGTAAAGCAAGACAAAGTGAGCCTACAGCCTGTGATGTGCTGTTTCACCCATGACACCAAGGTGTCCAGCTAAACATCACTCATATCACCACTTCCTCTGATGTACCTGAATTTTCCTCAGCTTTTCTGTGTATGCAGTGGATATTTCAGATGATGATGTATTTTTCACAGGATGTAAGTTGAAGACTGCAGTAAGATGAGTTTGTAACCAAAACCATCTGACTGGAAGGTCAAAGCGTAGGCTGCAAAACATTACTTGCTCAACTCGTTACCTAAAGGCCTAAAAAAAGGTCAGAGACAGTTCAGCTACATATAGAGAAGGTGCATGCCCCAGGCAGCAGCAGAATCTTCTATTTTTCATGCTAGAGAAAAAATAATTACATTATAGATATAATTTTTGCCATGTAACCAGGTGGGGTTTTTTTCTTTCCTGTATCTTTTTCTTTTCTATATCTTTAGGAAGTCAATTAAGTAATAAAATGCATTTAAAATTAAAAGTGACCCTCTGTTAGCCAGACATTTTCTAATAAGAACCACATTATCTCCTACTGAGTATCACACCAATACACCTGCTTTCTCTGGGAAAATTTACATTAATATAGATAATTCTACCTTGACTTGATGTAAAAATGAAATAATATTTTCAACTACTGATAACTATTTTTTTCAAATTATAATAGGTAGGAAAGAATAAGGTGTAGTTATAAACTCTTTTATCCCACATGAAAAATAGATGAGGCTTCACTGAAATTTGAAACACTAAAATCTACATGAAGGAAATTATCATGGAATATTGAAATCATAATAAAACTTGGATTTTAAGTGCAAAATACCAGTAGTTTCAATGCAGAAATATTAATATTTAATTCCCAACTGGCGTTAATATTGCCTAAAATGGAATATTTAGAGATTACACAAGCAGAATCTAAGGCATTTTTCCTCTCTCTAGGGAGACTGAAGATTTAATTGTAACAGAGACACATTTTAGTTGCAACAAAATAGTGAGCAGTGCCTTGCTTTTCGTTACATAGCCCCTTCTCTAACCCAGTTATTCTTTCTGTTCTTTCTCTTATAAAGCCACCCAAAATGTAATTTCAAATTCCTCAAATGACATTCATAAAGGCTGCCCAGAGAAGCTGCAGATGATCCATCCCTGGGACTGTTCAAGGCCAGGTTGGATGGGGCTCCAAAACACCTGGGATAGTGGAAGGTGTCCCTACCCATGGCAGGGGGGTGGAACTAAAAGGTCTTTAACGTCCCTTCCAACCCAAACATTTCTGCAAGTCTGTGATATCACCAGTGGCACTTCATGTTCAGATGGAGTGCAATATATCCAGTCTTGAGAACAACAAATGTCACACAATTCAGATGAAGAGTGCAATTCTAAAAGAGTTGGTTTGTGGTTCTTGAAATTCAGGATACACTCAGCACACTTGCAGAGATTTCCAGATGTGAGACACCTGTATCTCACCTCCTGTGGGGTTTCTGGGACATCACTGAAGTCCTGCCTTTGCTTTTACTCTACAGAAAAAGTGTGCAGTGTGAACAGTGACACAAACACAATACCTCATATTTTACTCTGCCTTGTGTAGGGACTGTCCCCCTGCAGTTCAGGGAAATCCAGGCTCTCTCTTTACTGATGTTAGCCTTTTGTCAGAGAATCGTGGCTTCCCCTTTAGAAATTCAGCTGGATACAGCAGTGTAGAAAAGTTGAAATAACATAGTTTTGAAAACAAGTGGATATGGGGTTTTTTTAGAAAATGTTCAATAGTTTATATAGCTCTAAACCATAAAAATAACATTGTTTTATGGAAAGAATTTACTAGCAATATGGCAGCAGAAGTTCTAAAAGGGACTGGGGAAGGGGGAGAGAAGAAATGTATACTGAATGACAGGAAGCTGCATGCTTTCAATGCTTCCTAACAGCTACCTTCTGTGCCTGTGCACTCAAGTTAGAAGTTCAAAGATTGATTAATCATCCACTCAGATGCACCATAAAGTTTTAGAGTTTTTCCCTTGGTAGATGTCTGGAACATTTGGGGGAAAAAAAAAAAAAAAACAACTAGGCAATTTACAAACAAGGACAAGGAAACCTAAATAGCTGTTATGATTTAAAACCAAGCATTTACTGATAAAAGCTGCCTACTCACTTTCAAGTACTTTGATCACAGAGAATTGAGGGAGCTGACTGCAGTGTGTCCTACCTTCCTGAAGACTTCTCTAAACTGGGGCATGCCAGTCCTGTGAGCCATTAAGTGTTTCTTGGCATGACGTGTGATTTCAGACTGTGTTGGTTTAGTAAATGATGCACTTTCATACTCAAGAGTGCTTCTGAAAGGCTACCAAAAAAAAAAAAAAAAAAAAAAAAAAAAAGAAAGAATAAAAGCCCCGCAAAACAGAGAAATTAGATCTATGCTAATTCAGATGAAAGCAACACTGCTGAAAAGCTGCAGGAAAGTATTTTGAGGAAGTTATATCCTATTGTTGTGGTGTCAATGAAGACAGTTTGCAGGTGTCAATGAAGAACTGAAATAGGTCTGTGCACTTGAGTCTGAGACATCACTGTCTTGAAGGCCAGCACCTGGTCATTGGTCATGATCATCCTTCTGCATCCTCTTCTTCACTGGGATTCTTGCATGGGAAATCTAATTTTAAGTGCATCCTTGACATTTTCTCCCTCTGCAATAATTTGACATTTTCCACATCTTATTACTTATGAAACCTGACATCATGTCAGTCTTCCAGCATGAACCTTCAGCCACTGCAGTTCTACTTAATTACAACCATGACTGAAGGAAAGTTGTTAGCTGCTCTTGTACAGCAAGCACACTTACAGATAAATGATGACGTTTCCAGATCATTCTTCTAAATTTATTAGCATAGTAATACAATAATGAAAATATATCATTTTATGTATATTTGGCTACACATGCATACACGTTTAGCTACACATTTTGCAGCACATGCATCTTTGACAGTGAAAAACTGTTCTGACTGTTTTCTTTTCAATCTTGTTAAGGTAAGCACTTCCAAAGCTATCTACACCATCACTTTGCAAATACCTCTGGTTTTCAGTTCCCACAGGTTACCTGTGGCTTGGTTACTGCCTTGCAGGCAAGGATTTACAGAAACAGAAAACTCTGCCCTAAATAGAAGTGAAAGCAGTGTGACTAATTTATAACAGATCCTTTTGACTATTGTGCTTTGATACAGCATTATCAGAGAGACACAAAAAACCCCTCTCTTGTGCTTGTGTGATATCTAGAATTTCAGTGTTTGCACCTGCAGCTTTTGGTATTGCTTGTGGCTGTTTGGAAAGCATTAAGTAATAACGAATCTAAAGATGTTTTCTGACTTGTTTTTACATGAAGCAGAACTTACATAAATGGTCTGGTAGTAAGGTAGTGCTGAGAAAAATGTATAGAGTGAAAATCCTTATTGCTTCTCTGTAGAAGAAGCCAGGAACTCTTCAGCAGCTTCCCAGGGATAGATGTCTGTGGCCAGAGACACGCTGATGGGTCATGGTGGCTGAGCCACACTCAAGGCAGGGATAGCAAATCCTGTCCTTACCCTGCTGCTCCAGAGGCTGCTGAATCCTGGATGAGATCCCAGAGGCTTTGGGACACCTTGGCTGAGCTCCAAGTGTGGCTGGAGAAGCAGCAGTTGTGTCAGTCTCACTTTGTGCCCCTTTCCCTAACTCCAGGATTTCTGCTGCTTCCCAACAACAGTGTGAACGCTCTGGCAGATCACAGGTAGCATGTTACACTGCATGTAGCTTATTCTCCTGTTTTGCTTTCACAAAAAATCCAAACCCTGGTGGATTTATTTCCCAGAACAGATATTTTATTGTGCTGATTGAGGAATTTTAAAAGTTTACCCATGCTCCATATTCAAGCAGTGGCACATCCCCACTAGCCAGAGGTGAAACAATGCACGCTGTTCAAGCATTTTGGGATGGGGAGCTGGCAGGGGAGTCCCAAACTTCAGGGACAGGCTGGTTGGCTGGCATGGCTGTGCTCTTACCCATCTGCTGAAGTGGCAGAGTGCCTGCTTAAAAATTACTCAGCGCTGCAAAAGTGGATTGTGCACTGTAGGTGAAAATGGCAACTTAAACATTCCTATTTGTCTTGTGAAGAACAGGCATTTCTCAGGAATTTTTCATCTGAGTTCCTTTACATGTCTGCATGTGTGTGTGTATTTCTGTTATACATATATATGTGTGTGCATGTGTACACATGGAGATTTATGTCTCTTGCTTCTTCCAAGGAGAGAATATTTCAAACATTTATGTCCTTAGAATTTTAGATTCCTGTTTCTGTGCCCTTCACATGTAACTCAGTGCAGAGAGTGAGGACTGCTCCACTCCACTGAGCCAGGCTTTAGCCTTAGCTGGGAAAGACACGCTCTGCCCTTCCCTCTTTCTCCCAACTGGCTACTGAAATCTATACTGGACTATTGCTACAGTGTGAAAAACAAACTCTTTGAAGCTGTTGAGCTCCAGAACCCACATTTCATATAGTAATTGAAGAGTTTGGGGTTTTCATGCCGGCTGTTCTGCTTCCCCTGGTGACTGAACAGAAGCAGCTGAGACTGATTTCTTTCCCTTACTACCATCACTCACTTTTCATCTAAAAATGTCAACTGAGTTTCAGGGTGAAGTCTGGATTCATCTGGTCAAATTAACCTTCTCAATAGTCTTAAAGGGAGAGCCGACCTTTGCTGAGGTATAACCTACATCAAAGGCTTTAAGGAAACCTTTAGAACTTACAGATGGTTCTGTGAGTGAGCTGCTGTCTTGAAATTAGGAACATTATTTGTTATATACAGAACTTTTGTCAAAATACAACACAAAACCCCATATTTTTCTTATCATCTTGAAACAGAACCTTTAAATGGAGCTTTAGTTTCCACTGTAACAAAAAATTTCAAACTGTGAACCTGTTTTTCCATCTTATATGATTGATACTTTATGCAGTGAACTTTAATTTGAAGCATATAGTTTTCGCTTCTGTCTATGAGGGATTAATCTTGAGTATGATCTTATTTCTTGACTTGGCATTTTGGGAGGAAAGGGAAAGCTGAGAGGAATCTCTGTGTGTCCCAGAAGAGGGAAAGGAGAAAATCCATAACTGACATCCATGGTTTTTGAAGACTGAACCCAGTCTATTGCAAGCTCACTGTTGGATTGTATTTCAGCAAAATGAAAATGGGGAAAAATACTGGTGGAAATGATAGAATAGCTAAATTTGATACAACTGCCTCAGGTTTTATATTGGATTTTTTTTAGTCATCACAATACTCAGGGCAGCACTGTGTCCCAAGTCTGTTCAACAGCAATTTGTTACTTTGCCCTTTTGGGTTTGGAATCTGAGTAAATGTTGACTCTTGACTTACCTTGATCAGTATCTTATATTATAGAGGCATTGTAAGGAAAACATACCCAGGGTCAGCTGCAAGAATTCATTCAGCCTAAACCTTGCACATATGACTCCTTTTTTAAAAAAGCATGAATTGCAGGAGTTGCAGTTCTCTGCTATTCACAAACATCTGTCCCACTTTTCCTCCCAGACTACAAGGAGCAGTTTAAAGAGGTCGAGGAGCATAGAAATGCATCACTAAGCCCTGCTCTGAGCTCAAAAGTATTGCTGACATTTTCCTTTTACTGCAAATGTTGAATAGATGGTTATTTCAGCAACTGAAAACCGGGGGGATGATGCTGAAATTTAACTGTCCCTGCAAAAATCTCAGCTGGGAGTAAAGTCACAAAGCAGAAATTGAAAATAATCTGAGAAAACTAGAAGAATGTATTTCCATGCATTAATCAAAGAAACCTTGCTCCAAGTGCAAAACAGCCTTGGGAAGTGGAGAGTGGCAAGAAGGAGTTATCAGTAGCAGGTTTTAGTATCAGTTTGAAATTTAGGTTCCACAGAGATGGACTGAGAATCACAAAGAAATGAGCATCTGTTCAGCTTCCAGTGATGCTAAGCAATCTTATTCCTCTGGCACAGATTTATTTATATGAAGTGAAGCACTGAAACAAAATGTTGTCTTAGCCTCAATCTGTTTTTTATTTTTAATTTTTTTTCAATCCAGCATCATGAAAACCATTTTGTTTTGCTGCAACTGTAAGTTACATTTCCATTTTCATTTTTGGCATTGTGGAAAATTGTTCTTACCAAGTAAATATTGATAATTTATAAAGGAAAGCTGATCTGAAAACTGAATTTCCAAATTGTGTGGAAGTTCAGGGTCTGTCCTGAATTTATAAACTTCTGCTGACACAATCCTCTAGGAAAATAATCTGGAGCTACACTTGCATTTTCAAGTGCTTCTGTATGTGAACTCAAAAGCCCAAGGAAGATTTCAAATGCATAGTTTTTGGTCAACTTAGAAATTGAAAAGCAGCTGTGTTTCGTATCAGATAAGCCCCCCAAGGTTAAATACTTGGTTTCAAAGTAGGTTGTTTTAGATCTGCCTATAGCCCAAGGATTTCAACAGAAAGATTCAAAGGTCTTAATGAAAATTTGATCTTTGTCTCCTGAGAGTGCAGGGTTTTGTGCGAGAGTTCAGCCAGCCTGCTTGGGTTGGAACAGCACTTAGAGCTGTGTTTCTGCACCTCTCCAGAACAAAAATGAATGCATAACTTACATTTTCTGCAGCCTCATTAAAATTGAACCAACTTTTGAGAACGTTATGCCATAGTTCCATACTTCATAATAAACTGTTTATTTTCTCCCCGTATAAATGCATGTGAACCATTAAGCTTTCAACAACAGCACCTAAATAATGAGGATGAACACATTTTTATAATGAGGATAATTGTAATTGCAGAACTTTCCAAGTGATGCAGTGAATTTTCTCTCAGCTGTAAGATTGGCCTTTCTGTAAAATAAATGCTTTAGTTTATCTATAAGTTATTAAGCTCATTACAGAAGGGACTGTATGAAGTTTGGTGGCCTAAATTTTCCAGAACAAACTGACTAAAGTTTATCTTTTGCTTAAAATCTTTGAGTCTTTGAAAGTATCATTTACCTTATCATTGAAATCCATTGCATTTTTGTCACACAAATTTTCCTCTGCTACCTGCCACGTTATTGCTAATTAATATACATTAAAATAATTTATAATGAAAAACAGGAATCAGAATTTTCTGCACAGGAAAAAAAGCCACTGGTGTCCAGGAAAGGCTAATCCACTCTCACTAGCTGCTGTCCTCGTCAGGGATTCCCTGCTGTGTTCCCTATTTCCAGCCACATGAAATGCTAAAACTCAGGTTTCTCTGGGATGTAGGATAAAAGTCACACAGCTGCAATTGAGTCATTACTTGAAATAACGTTTTTTTTCCTGCTTTTTTTTACATATTAGCCACAGGGTTAGAGGTGGCCAATTAGACAGGGTCTGTTCTGGTTCTTCATGAAGACCGGAAGACAATTAGTAAGAACATCTTCCTGCCTGCTCCTGCTACACAGGCTGTCACATTGACTCCTTTCTTTAGGGCTTGGGTCATGAAGGCTTGAGAAAAGCTCCAGTTCTCCTTCACCCTCCCGTTGTCCTTTAAGTTACTTGGCAGAGCTCCACAGAATATGTGGGTGGTTATCCTCAGAGGTGCAATGAATGTGTCTTCTCGTATTTATTTCTAAGGATATATTTGATTTCCCTTTCGAGGTCAAGGCACGTAAGTGATCATACAGCATTTGGTGCTTCCAATTAGTAGCCTTTCTGGTCCAAAATCCAATATCAAAACCTAATGAATGGCCCTTCAGGGTTTAACTGAATTGCCAGAAAAAAAGGAACAAATCTTCCCACACTCAATGAGGAATTTATTTTCTTTCCTCTTGTTTTTTCCTCAGCTTTCAGGAACACAGATGCATAGGGCTTAGCTGCTCAGAGTAGCAGACAGATTGATTTGTTCATGTGTCAACATAGCAAAACAAACAGAATGGACATCTAAAGAGGAAGTATCAGAGAGAGCTGAAGAGATGATGAAAAACACTGACTGAAGATACACAAAATGATGTGATTATTTATGTAAGGGCTTCCACCCCCCACGCCCATCTACCTGCTGCAGTTCAAACAGGTTTTTCCTTTGAGTCAGTTCATCCCATAAAATATGAATTAGGATCCAGTGAAACGTTTATTTAATTAACAGTCACCAGGCTGAGATAAAAAGGAAAAGTCTGTCCTATCAAAATATGCTAAAAATAAGGATGGCAGCACAACAAAGTGATTGTGTCAAGGATCTGAGCTTTTGTGCAGAGCTCTCCTGAATATTGGTTTGGTTTTTCTGTCTGAGTGCTTTTCTGTAGTGTTGAACAGTCAAACTGCAGCCCCAAGGCCTGAGGCGATGGATGTTCATTTTCACCAGACACCCAGCCCAGCACTCTGTGATTAGCACCTCCAGTCTGAGGCTCTAGCAATTTGGGCTGCTAACATGCTTTGGGGCTGCCAGTTCTGATATGGGCATTAGTCTGTGCATTGTCCCCTTTAATGTCACTTTTAAATGTTTAATAATCTGATTTTGATAAATGGTCTGGATATTTATCTCCTTCTTCACACAGAGGGATCCCATTAGTGAATTCAATAATTTCAAGAGGGTCAGGCTTGCTTGCCAGAGGCTCAGGTCGAATTTAGCACAGGATTCATTTCTTTCCATGCACTATGCTCCTACCAGAGGTATCGTAAGGGCCCATTTTTTCACCATAAAACAGACTGCAAGCTGCCAACAACCCTGAGGCCCTTCAGCCCAGCTAACCCTTTGTTTCCCCTGACACCCTGGATGTTTGAACATTGATTACTTGTTCCTGGCTAGGAGCCAAGTGCATCTTTTCCTTCAGAAGGACACCCATTTCTGCTTGTCTCATGGAAGAGAAATTCCACTTAAGTCAACAGAGAGATTTCAAGTAAAACAGAATACAGCTAGTAGACTTTTCTTGTAAGGTGCTGCTGCACAACCTCAAGACAAGCTTTGTTAGTTACATAAATAATACTAAATTACTGTTGTACTGTGTGACTCTTTCTTCTTGCCATTCACCCATTTGTCCCAAAAATAAAATTTATGTTTAAATTACAATTAAATCACTCTCGACTGTTTATTGCCTGTGCCAAAGTAGTAGCTGTAGGTTTGAAAAAATCATCTGAGGTAGGCAAGTTTCGAAAGTCCCCCCTGAGACTGCCAGCACACACTTCACTGAATCACATTGATTTAGCCTAAATAAATTCCCATCTGCAGGTGGCTCTGGGCACACTGGCCTTCTCCAAGTGCTGTTTTAATGAGTTACTTGGATTTGATTATGGTGACTCAGAGATCATTAAGAGGGTGAGGAACTGCCAGGCCACATCCTGGACCAAAACTAAGGTATCCTGAGGACTCTGTGTCCCAGGCTTGCTGTGATGTCTGTCTGCTGCCATCAGTTTTCTTGGGCTGCTAAATTAGTCTTGTAACACTGATCTGTCTTGCAGATTTTAGTCAGCTGATTTATGTTTAATATCACTGACTTTTAACTCGGTGTTTTTTCCCCTTTTGCGCTCGTGTAAATTCATACAGTGAAATCCTTCCGGAGCACTGGCTCGTGTCCTAGATTTCCCCTCTGCTGATGATAAGAACGTACTTGAATGGTCCCTGTAATTTTTCTTTCCATGGACAGGAATGGTATTAAAATGTAATGCAGAAAATTATAGGCAAAACAGGAGTAATGAATGACAGCTTTTGTCTGCTCTGAGATTTGCTGTGTGGTTATAAACTCATCAGTGTATCACAGATGAGTATCTTGCCCTATGTGGCCCATGTTCACTTTTTTTTTTTGCCTGGTGCCTGTCATGAGGAGCAGCTGTAAATTCCCAGGGAGAGAGAGAGACCCTATGAGGTACGAAATCAGGTGTTTAATGCAGTACCCTGGGCTTCTCTCCTAAGTAGGAAAAGCCTTGCAGAGGACACTGAACATGGTACCTAGTAAAGACAAAAACTCTCTCACAGAGGAAATGCCAGTGTAAGATAGGTTTCTTTGTGCCAGTGGTCCTTCTGTTTTCATGAGGCAGATGCCTCATTCACATTCATATAACACAAGGAAAAGCCCAACCTTTCTAGCTTGTGAGGTTAAAAACATGAACTTGGGCAAAAAGAGCAGGGCAGATCTTTCCCAGCTGCATCTCCAGATTACTTCCCTCTGGCAGCCTGCTGAGTGCCTGAAAACTGGCACTGCTGATGCCTCTCTCCAGAAAGCACATCGCTGGTGCTCTGAGTGCCAGAGGGGGGGAACACTAAAGAAAATGGAGTTCTGCAGCCTCCTTCCCCCAACAGAGTGGGCACCACCTTTCCCTTCCCTTCCCTTCCCTTCCCTTCCCTTCCCTTCCCTTCCCTTCCCTTCCCTTCCCTGCCCACCGTGACCTCCTCCCATGCACTGGGCACAGGGCACAAGTCCCTGCTGCAAACAGCAGAGCTGCTCACTTGGCTCCCTGGCAGCCCCAGCCAGAGCCTGCCAGTGGGGCTCACATTTTAGAAATCACTATTTGAGAGCTCAGACAGGTAGGCAGGGAATCAAGATAGACAACACGAGACACAGCTTGATTCCCCCAGGATATTCAGGGTACAAGTTGGATTCACAGAGGCTTTTTTTAGCTATGGCCATCTTTCTATGCTAAAAGTTGCCTAGTTCTTTTTCCTTTCTTTTTTTTTTTTTTCCTACCCTGCAGATAGACGTAAGTTCAAAGACATTTACAAAATAGATCTGAACTAGTGTAATGCTTATTATTATGGACAAGTACAATCTTATATCGCGGAAGTGTTTAGCCTGAAGACTTGCATTTTCCCTTCTGCTTTTCCTAAAATTGAAACATACACAGCAATGCAAGTGATCTTTCACCAGCGTGAAAATTCTGACTCAATTTCAACTTGAAGTCTGAGAGCTGCTGAAAGCACTCAGTGAACATTGTTATTGGAATTTATCATGCCTATCTTAAGGCATGCTGTTGAGTTATCTCAGTACCTTGGATTCCTTCTCTGGGTGGTGGGTCTTTGCTAGAGGAATCACCCAGGTTTCTTTTCCTAGCTTTTCCTTGACTCTTGACACAAAACTGAATGCTTAAGTGACTCTTCTTAGAGAAATCTAGGCCTTTGTACATGGTTATTTTTAAATGGTGAGTAGTGATTTGTGCTGTTTTGGAGTGTGTTGTTTTCCTAGTTTGTATGCTGCCAGCATCTGTGCTTTTATCTGATTTGAGTTTTTTATGTGACTGTGACCACCCTTGTTTTCTGCTTTCCTATCAGAAAACAATGACTGAGCCTTTAAGAAGCCTGTGCTGAACAGTCACCCCAAATGCTCTCACTATGTTTCCTGTTAGAAAGTGTTAGCAACTCCTGCAGTGGAGTTTCCTTTCTTTTTAATTTTTTTTTTTTTTAATATTTGATCTTCTACTCATACTTTAAAGAGATGTTCAGCTCCCAGTTGTCATCATCTACAGCACTACACGTCTCACAAGTAACAAAAAAGTGATGCAGGTGCCTTATATGAAGAAAATATTTCTGAGGTGAAGGGATGATTTGTTGACATCGGGGAAGCATCCTCCAGTTAAAATTTTACTTAAAATAGAAAGAGCATCCTTTGTAGCCTAAGGCTAACTGAAGCAGCTGCAGAATATCTTCATTAGTTGAACCACCCTGTATTTTTTTCATGGGAAGGCAATATGGGGTGCAGTGTGAGTCCCTGTGCCTTGTCTCAGATATGGATGTTGGTATCCACTACACTCAAATTGCCTTGGTCTCAGGAAAAAACATTACACAAAAAGTAGTTAACAGAAGACTGCCCTGGCTCTTAGTGCATCCTGTGCCCCAGAGCACAGGCAGGCTCAAGGGTGGGAAGAGCAGGTGACAGGTCCCTCAGCAGCCCCTGAAGCTGTGCTGGGGCATGTCCCTTTGGAGAAGAAACAGTGGCAGGGAACAGGTATAAATGTCCTGTGTGTTAAATGGCGATGGTTTTAGTCAAAAGCACATTTCCTCCATTAACCCATATTTTTCTTTCTTAAAGAAGTGGCACTGCCGTTCATCTTCTAAACAAACACATAACCAGGTAATTCCTGGGAGATGGAAACACTTGTGTTAGATATGTGTATCCATGAGCACATAGGAAGTGGCTGTAAGCCTAGAGAAGCCATTGCCATTTCATGTCAATTTTTTGTACATTTTATAAGTCTGTTTTACTCTCCTGTTTTCCCCCAAATGATTGTTACCTTAGCAACTGCCAAGTTGCATACACACGCTTGCTCCAAGAAGCAGAGCTTAACAAAGTAAAGTATCAGTGTTTAAGGAGCCACCAGGAATACAGTGTTTATTGGAGGCCTTTTAAATCTCATATATACTCACCTACATAAGTGGTGCGTTCTTTCATTTTAAGTTTTCCAGAACTTGAAATAAAAAAAACCCAAAAACAACTCCCAATCCTCTTAGCAGCTAGTCAGCCATAGCATCAATTTTGCCCTTTCCTCTTCTATCAGCTCCCCAACTCCTTTCAAAAACGAATACTTCATTCATAATAAGGGTGAGTGAGCCTGCAAGGTCAGTGATATGTGTGGACCAGGTTAGGACTGAGCTGAATTGGGTAAACCAGGCAGCTTCGTGTGCCAGCTGGTTCATATTCACTTCTTGTGTCCATCTGAGAAACATTTTGTTCCACGTACAGATTATGACTTTTGGCATGAGGAACATGTTGGGATAAAATTCAATTTAATTTTGAACTTTTTACCAACCACTTAAATCTAATTGTTATTTTGTAGGATTTTAAGAAAATAAGATAGAAAACCATCTTTTGCTGTCTTATTCTGTGTACTGTTTAATTTAAATGTGCAGGAACTATAACCTTTTGTACAGTAAATGAATACAGGTGCATTTTACATCTGTTGTGTTTTACTCTTCCCCTTCCCCCACAAGGCAGCCCTCCATCTGAAGAAATACATGTCAGTTAGGGCTGTCACAGGAGCATGTCTCAGTTTGTTCCAAGCAGCTTGTCAGAGAGGCCAGGCTTTATGCTCCTTTTCCAGGCAATTTCCTGAGATGTAATCAGACAAGTGATTTATCCAAGGTCGTACACCAAGTCGTTGGCTAAGCCAGGACCAGGAGATCCTGGGATGCTCCTCTTTCACATGCTTTTGTTTTCTTTACTTCTGCCACAACACTCCATTCCTGTGCTGAAGTCCCAAGACAGTGATCCTAAAATTGAATATTATTAATATCAATGAAGTTTTTTCTGCCCAGAGTCTTCAGGGTTGTTTTTTTGTTGGTTTATTTAGTTGGTTGTTTTACAGCAATTGTCTTCCTGGATTTGCTTTTAGTGCGACACTTGACTGGAAAAAAACAATTCCTTCAATTTAAATATCCTGCTGACTACACCATTTGGAAGATATTTCTTACTTCATTTTGTTCTAAATTCACTAGAGGCCACTTCTGTGGGACATTATACCTGTAATCTAAAGCATGAGCCACTAAGAAGAAATAGACATCAGGAAATTACACCAAGTGTAATGCATTTAATTTGAAATCTATTTCAAATTGGTTTTCCTATACAATGACTGAAGATCATCAATTCAAGTCAATTTTGTGGAGGAGTCACATAGCCACACCACTGGTACTCTCAGAGAACCTGTTCTTGGGACTATTGAGGCTTTTATGTATAGAGTTACACAGGTAAATAAAGAAGTGGGCAAGGCTAAGCCTTTTAATTTTGTACAAGCCTTTTAATTTTGTATGTGCTTGAGTCTCAGTCATCCAATTCTATGTTAGCCAAGGGAGGGGAGAAAAACATGAAGGGCAGGAAGAAGAGGAAGAGAGATATTAAAATTCAAAGCTTCACTGCCTTATTACTTTCTCTTACAGATTGCCCCATCATAGGCAAAAAGTCAAAATCAGCATTTTAATAAACTGCATTACAAAGAATTTGTTTCCCTTTCCTACAGGTGAAACAGAAGTGAGTCCTCCATTTATCACAGCACCTCAGCATTCCAACATGGTGTTCAACCAGAGTTTTATTTTATTGAAACACAATTTTAAAGTTAAGGCATTTCTTTTTTATCCTCTTCTCTTTCAGTCTTCTAGCTCTGGTCTTTTGCAAATATTTATATCAAAATCTTTTGTGTGGTTGAACATTCTAATCACTTTTCTTGGGCCTATGTGCTTTCTTTCTGAGCATGCTGTAAAGGAGTGCAGGACCTTAGAGCTCAACACTGAAATGGGCTATACAGTCATTCTCTTGAAAAAGATTTTATAAGAAAAGAAAATAAAAGAAAAAATAGATTTAAGTCTGTTAACACTGATGGTTTTCATTGCAGGGTACTGCAATTCTTTCAACCTGTCATAGGTCTGTTTGGGGTGTCAGGGGGTGAAGTACCTGTGCAAAGATGGCAGAGAACTAAAGCCAGAGGAGAATAAAACAGCAAATAATTGTGTATTTCCATTAAATGTTAGGAAAGGAGTAAATAAGATCTAGCTTGACAGCTTGCAACCAAAAAATATTATCAGAGAGCAATAAACTGCAGCTGCAGTTAGTGCAAAACATGATGTCCAGCCATGTTTTTTCAAGGAAAAATTTAAATGAAAAATGATGGGGTTTTTCCAGTTACAAAAACATGGCACCATAAACCATTCTTTGGAAATATTCTTTCATTTCTGATCTCTCTTCCCAGTTCCAGAGAAGACCATTAGCATTGTTATATACATAAATCAACATTGTATATTCTTCACCAATGGTCTCTAAAATGTGACTTCTCAAGTATAGGTCAAAGGTGAAAGCTGTATCCTAATAAAAAAAAAAAGTCCCCATCTAACTGAATTCGTTTTCTTGGGCAGATAACAGCAGAAGCTTGGGTACTGTACTGATGTAATGATGAATCTCACTGATGAACTAATTAGCCTGCCTACGCACACTGTGTTGTTTCTCAGTGCTGTATCTGATCAAGATATTTGAAAATAAAAGTATTGTCATGGGACAGAAGAGCACTGATCCTCTTGCTTGCCAAGCTCCAGTTAAGCTGTAGTCTGCCTCCCTTAGATTTTCCTTTTATTCTGTCACACATAAACAACCTTAGTTTGTATTTTTTACCTCCACTTTTTTGTTGCTTCTTGAAAGTCAATAAAATGTAATGGTTATCAGGAAGGACAATAAGCTAGAAAGTATCAGATACTGAGAAATTACTTACTAAATTTGGTATTCACATTCTTCACAGGTATGATAAAATTTTCCAGACTTAGAGCTGTGTAAGGGCTAACATTTGCCAGACTTTTAAAAATACTTAAATACAGGCTATGCTGAAGCTGAAGAATAATATTTTTTATTTTTATTAATGTAAATAATGGATGAACTAACCACTGTGACAGTAGCTCTGCATTAGCAAAATTTGAATACATATGAGTGGAATATATATTTACTTAAAGTACTTTTAAGTGGCAGCTGATGTTTTATGAAATGGGAGGTGCTAGTCATAAATTAATAATCTCAGCACTGAAGTAGCATACTTTGCTTCTGGAGGGGGTACACAGAAGCTAAATGGTCCAGTTCATACAGATGGGTCTGCATTAGGCTGAATTCAGAAAAGCTCAGTTGCCACTTCTTCATATGTGTTTCACTGCTAAGTCTATTAAACGTTCTGGCACAAATGCAGCAGCTGGCATTCTGGATGGCTCTCTGTGGAAACGGACTTGAAGAAAGTCTCTATGGATCTCAAGCATCCATTTCAATGGTTCTTCCAGAAGAAAGGAAGTAGATCTTCTTCTGAAGTGCTGTGGGTAATCTTCCTATCTCACATCTTTGGGGCCACTATTGTTTATGGAAATAGCAATGTGGAAGAAAAGAGATGAAAGCACAACAAGATTTTAGCCCAAGTCCCCAGCAAAATTCAATTCAGATCCAGTTGTCATGAATGAAGCCTTTTTTCGAGGCTGGGATAAATCACACGTTCCTTTGGTTCCACTTCCAAGGCTTCACTGAGGATTTGAGGTGTAGAAGATCTATCTTCAGCCCAACTTCACTCCCATGGCCATCCCAACCTTCTTCACTTCTGTGCTCTGGGACACCAGTGCCCAAGAGTGTAGATTAACAGCTATCTACCATTTAATAGAGTTGGTGCTACTTTTGAACTTCAATCCTTTGTGCAGCCAAACTGCAACAAAACAACCATTCCAAACAGTAAAACGGAATGGAGTGGAAACTTGATTTTGTATTTCTGAAGTGTCAGAAGAGCTGCAGGGTAATAAAGAGGCTCTTCGGAGAGCAAAGCATCTTTAAATTCATGGGTCCTTTTTCAGTCGAAGGTGCACAGGCTGAGCAGCAGCCACACTATCTCAGACAGGAGAAATCTGCCAATCAATCATTCAATAATAGTGAGTTCAGCACTAGCAGAACATTTTGTCAGATCTGTGCTAAAGGAAGTGGGAATTAAAAAAGTTAAAAGTAATATTGGGCTTGAGGGCTTTTTCTAGAGCCCACTGTTTCAAGAGAAAGACAGGTTTAAGCTGACTTCAGGATAGTGAGGATGTCATGTCTCATGCCAGACATGACTTTTGTATCTGATCTTTTTCACACTGTGCTTTTAAATTTTTTTTTTTCACTTTCTGGTAAGATAGTGACAGAGAAAAACCCAAGCACTATATAAATAAGGAAGGGAAAAAGGAGTAGGAGTGTGATTCAAAGCAAAGAGGGCTATCTTGTGAATAAATCCTATCTTAGAATAGGATCTATTCACTGACTCGACTGATGCAAACAATCATTGGTGGCTTTCTCTTCCTTCCTAAATCCTTGACTAAAGAAATTAAGTTTAAGGCAACTCAAATGCTCTTCCCAGCCTTTACCTGAGGAAGGTGTAAAGTTTGAGGTACAAAGTTACAGAACAGTGTGAAACCCACATCACTGGAAGCAGTGAGACTTCCCCACAAAATGAGGCCAAATGACCCAACAAGTTCTGCCTCTCCAGAGAGAGTTCCTGTGGTTCCCATATCCCTCCCTCTGCTCTCCAACCTCTTCCCTGGGCAGCTGAGAGATGGAATAAGCAGCTCCTGGAAACAGAGTCAGAGCAGTGCAACAGCAAAATGGAGGTGATGCTGGCACCCTGAGTGTTTCCTGCATTGCCAGAAGTTGGAGCAATGGGTTTCAAAAGGAAAGGGGGACAGAGAAACGAGCACAGTAATTATCCCCACCAGTGACTGTGGCAGGGATGGAAACAAGCAGAAACTAACACCTTGTTATAGTCTAAGGTGCTACTGTGTGCCAGTACTGACAACAACACTGCATGTAAGGCTAAAACAAAGCTATTTAAAATGAGGGAAATCCATATGATGAGCTCTGTGGGGAGGTCAGAAAATCCTGTAGCAGAAGAAATTCCTACTATGCAAATGGCTGGAAAAACAGGTGGCAGTTGGGGGGATGAGGATTATTGCTGCTGCTTTACTTAGAAATCACCTTGTCTGCACCAGATTTTAACAAGGAAAAGTGAACAAGATCACTTCTTAGCCAAGGGTTTATTTTGTACATACACATCCATGCATTGCAATCTTCTAAACATTTCAGTTTTTGCTCCCCTTTCTAAATCTTCCACATTACAGTGTAGTTATGATACGACAGGCAAGGTGTGATTATTTTATTTTTCCTCCATTGCCTTCTCTCAAAAAACCTATGAAATGAAACATTACATAGGTAAGCTACCTGCATGCTTGATAATTTCACTCTATAAATGGAAAAAGAAAAATAAAGCAGAGGAAATTGTGATTCATGGAATCTCTTTGTTCTGCTGATCTTCTTATTCCTTGGGTAGTTCTTCTCTCAGTTCAAGGGAAAAAAAATCACTTCTCATCCCGTTTCTTCACAAATGCAGCTATTTTACTGCAGAAAAGAGACATCACTGAGAAGCTGGAGATTTACCCAGCTCCCAAATCTAGTCTTGTGTACTGCTCTAAGTGTCTGAGCAATTCTCAAGAACTATACAACCTCTTTTTGCAATTATTTGAGATTTTTTTCCTTATCTGCTTCTATTTAATCATCAGGGTTGCAGCAGAGAAGAGGAGCAGATGATGTGCTAGAGGGAGGAAGTTGGATTGGGTTGCCCAAAGAAGAACCATGGAAATGTAGTAGCCATGGACCCAGCCTCAAGCTTTTCTCTTTCAAAATGTTTTCCATGATAACTTTTCAGCCAGGTATATCCAAGAATTACTACTAAGCTAAGAAACACTGCAGTAAATACCTGTTTTACAAAAACTACATTGATATTTATATCCTACCTTATAATGAAAACATCATCCAAAATTTTTATTCTTTCCCTTTAATTTTATTTTGTTCTGGTTATTATTAATTTATGTAGCCGTACTTATAATCAATACTTGTATCTCTCTGAACTATGCCTCATTTCTGTTCAAGCATTTTTAAATTAAGGCATCTGAAGCTAGAAACCAAACTTCTGTGGCAGGTGAGAGTGTGATGACAAGCCTTTGCCCACTTGTAAGTTCATATTCATTGGTAAGACCATATTCAAGGGCAAGATCCCACCTAGGCCAATGTGTGATAATCAGGCACTGAAGGGCTCTCAATTTCTTCTCATGAGAACTTCCTCTTAAATACCATCCAAACATGAACACATTTAGCAATAAAGTTAAGTTATGAGAGCCCTTGGGGAATCTTTTTGCCCTATGAGCCTGAGAACTATAATTTCCACCTCATTCTTAAGGAGAATGGGAAACCTTATTTCCTAGGAGCTACTGCAAGTGTAGAGTGATGCTGTGGGTTTTGGTGTGGGGTTATTCCTACATCATCACAGTTTCTCTGAGACAGGGCAAGGCCACTCCTGTCAAATAGTTCTGCCTGGAAAAGGCAGTGGTCCCTCTTTATGTTTGCTCAGAGTTTTGTAGAGTTGAGTAACCAGCTCATTGCTCATAAAACTGAACAAAACTACTTTAGCATTTGCAATACAATAAGGATTGATCAGCGGGAGATGGAAAGTCACCTCTGTCTTTTCTTGCACTGTAAGATAGAATCTGCCTTACATTTATTTGCTGTCTTTTCACCTGTTTAAATCTGCATATCTCTAAACAGTGCTTATTCAGGTGTTTCATAAAACTATGTTTATTAAATTTAGGGAAACAATTCTCCAAGCATTTCTATAAACATGTAGGATGCTGATAGATATCTGGAGTACCTGACAATTTATGGAAGTTTAAGGGAGCTCAATTACATCTTACAGGGCAAAATGAACAGTACTCATAACCAAAATATTTATCACGAGAACACTGAAATACCTTCCTGGTCTAGAAGATAATGGTGGGTGTTGTAATGACAAAGCATGACTGGCTCTGAACATTTCAAAGTGGCAGGCCAAGCAGCTGCAGTATTTCTTATTTTGGAGGATGATAAACAGAGCTGTGTTATGAACCCTTCTCCTTCTTGATGGAAAAGAATTTGTTTCCACTAAGGCTGCTGCCTCCATCACCTTAGTAGGAAAAAAATAATAAGAAATGTTCTCAGTTAATCCTGAAGGCTTTCAGGATGAAAGTCAGCAAGATGAATGAGCACAGAAAAAAACACCATAATACGTGGGCTTATTTTTTCCATGCTCTGAAATGGAAATTAATCCATGCCCTGAGTATTGGGAGATGACCATGTAAAGGGTGAAAGGGAGGTTAGAAATGTGGGATTTTTGAAAATTTTATTTATGTCTGAATTATTCAGATAGCCGCTTTCCTAATGAGAGAGCTGTGGGTGAGGAGCTGCAGATCTTTGTCCAGAACATGTGTTTTTTTCAAATACATGTAGTTTCCTGGAGAAAAAAATCTGAACAAATTCAGCAACAAATTCTGAAAAGCATGGAGGCCCTCCCCTGATGCCTCATGTTTGTTTTACTGCTAGGCCTTATAGTCCTCTTGTAAGCATCGCCCCTGGGATTAGGTTAAGCAGTTTAGGAATAATAAAAAAAAAAAAAGGAAAAATGACCATGAGGAAAAAAGATTACCATGAATAAGAGGAGCAAGGAGAGACCCAGAAGGCTGCTGTGATATACAGCCCAGAACCCAGGGTGAAGGTCACTTTGCCATTGAACTGTGGGTGAGGACAAAAGAGGAGAGTTGAAAAAAGAAAGCTGAGACCTGGAAACCACCACAGGACATTGAGGAAATTGTACTAATGTAATATATAAAAAAAAAGAAGTGTATGAGGAAATGATTGTCTGTATTATTGAGGTTTTATTTGGTCTTGAGCAGGGTTTCAAAGAAGGGAAGGGGACGGAAATAGGAGGTGGGAAGGCATCACTCTTGGAGTACCAGGCTGTTGTTCTGGAAGTGGGAAGCAAAGTGGGAACACCATGAACTGGAAGGAAGGCTCTCCTCTATCCATTTGAGATAGTCTGGAAGTACTTTAGAAGCCTAACCTTCAGAAACTTGGTGTGGGTCACAGTCTGGTCTCCTTAGGAGAAATCGCTGGTACAGATCTGCAAGGATATGTTCCAAGGGTTAGGAGGAAAATGACAAGATATAAATCTCTTGAAGACAACCATTAGAGATAATTGAGAAATGGATGGTACAAGGAATGATGAACTCACAAGATGATACTGAATTCACATTCATCTATCTCATCAAGATCTATAATTACACAAAATTACAAATTAAGTGTACTTTCATTAGGCTCACACGTAAAAGGAAATGGCTTTTCTAATGATACAAGTAAATCTGCACTGGAGGCCCCTCTGTGCCAGCGCCAAATCTTTTCTGGCAGCTTAGAAGGGCCCCATTACCTTTTTAAGGTGAACTGGAAGAGCTGAACCCCACACTAAATTTGGAAATACATTAAGCATAACTAATTACACTGAAACCTCCCCTCAGCCCATCTCCTGTTTTGTCTCTGCCGCTGGGGCTCTCGTGTCTCATTTGTGAAGTAAATTAAGGCCATTGTTCTGGGGCCCTTGTTTCACCTCGAGTTCAGTCTTGTGTAAAAACATGGAAGACGAAAATTTAAATAAATAAATGGGATTATTTTGTCTCAGTTTTTGCACAATAATATTGCAATTCTCTGTGAAACGCTTCTTCTCCTATCCCCACAGTCTCGATTGCTTAGCTAAACAGTGTGAAGTACTTTTGGATAAGAGAAAGGAGAGAAACAAAAGTACTCCTCTGAGTTACCTGGATGTGTGAAATAGGTACAAGACCCTTACCTGGTTGCAAACCCTGGGGCCAAATCCACCAATTAACATCTAACACAGGACTAATTGCAGTCAATTTGAGTTCCTGTTTGATAGCTGGAGCCCAGTGGGAGCAGACATTCTTAGTGGGAAATCCTTTGGAAAGCCCTTACCTGGACCGGACTGCTGTCTAAAAAGGCACCAGGGCTGAGCTAAATTGGATTGGCATGGATGTGTTATCTCCATGTCGGAATGGGTGGAGTTAGGTAGCCTTCAAATCCTCTTAAAACAGTTTTCCTTGGATTTTAATGTAAAACAATGGCAACTTTAGGAAAACTTCTTTGTTGCAGAAGCAAACATCCAAAGAATGTGACAAAGTTAAGGAAGGGAACAATTTCAGGGCCTTGCCAATTGCCTTGTCAGAAGCTCTGCCTTGTGTATCCCCACAAACTGCAGTCATGGGGACCTATCCAGCAAGACAAGCCCTTCATGGAGAGCTATCCAGTAGGACACCACACTTCATCTTTTGGCTCAATGCAGAGCATGTGGAAAGCTGAGAAAAAAATGCCTGAGTAAGTGCCGAGACTATTAAAGTATTACTTGGAGAGATGGGAAATTAAGGGATTGTAATTTTGCCTCTGTCTTCACCAGAGTTAAGATCTCAACCAAGATATCTAAGTCAGTTTAAATATAACTAGAGTCTATAGTGAATTAAATTAATTATATTAAAACATAAATTATGCCAATGAGATTACTGTAGATTTAAAATAAACATAAAATCTGATAAAGTGTGTGAGTCTCGTGTATGAGAGAAGTTTAGCACTCCCTTAGATATTGCAACTGTAGGCTGCAATGATGAGTAAAAAGAAAAAAAAAGGAAGAAAGGGGATATTTATAAAGCCTTATGATCAGTATTTTCTGATTTCTTGACATATTTTCACAGCTTTAAAATATCCTACTTTCCCATGGAATTTACCCTGAAATAAAACAAATATCATAGCTGCAGCATCCTTTACAGCAGAGTTATCATAGGCAGGCAAGGGTCTCTAAAAGGTTGCTGAAATCAAATATGTATCAGACATCTGTCTAATCCCATTAAAATAGAGCTTTAGAAAAGATGACTTTAAAATAATCCCTTTGGATCAATTTGCCAGTAAGTCCCCTTTTGCCACACCCTCCTCAGGTTGCATTACACAGCTCATTTTCTTCCTGTAATCCTACCAGCCTCCTGTGTACTGCAGATCAAACAAAATGGAGAATTAGGAAAGCAAGGAGATAAAACTAAATAGGCAATTTGCAAGTGTGTACTAAATCAGGGATGGCATATTGCTTCAACTGAGGAAGTATTAATTTTCTTTTGCTTCTTAAATGGACAGAAGCATAGTGAAGAAAAGCAAAATTCAAGTGGGATAAAGGGAGAATAAGGAACGTGTCCCCTTACTCCTCATTCAGAACATAAGAAATACTGTAAATATTTAAACCCTCTTTTTCTTATTGCTAGGAACACAGTGCTATCGGCAGCTGATCTGGAAAGAAAGCATTTCATTTTTCAGCAGAAACCCACATTTTCCCTTTCCTAAGTGTTAGAGAAGGTCTGTGCAAATATGCTTTTCTCTCAGCAGAGTGCAGATGAGCAGCAGGCAGTTCCTTGTCTCTGTGTCCCTTATCTGACAAAGTCATCATTTATTAACAGCTCTGTTGACAGAGTCACCTGGAGCCCCATACTTCCCCCAGTTGCCTTAAATCCAGATTTGTCCAATGGTCCCTACAATTAGAGAACCAAATTTGGATTCTAGCCTTTTCCTAAGGATTCATGTTCAGGGCTCACATTTTTGCAGCTTCTTCCCAGCAGAATTAGTTCTCTTTTTCCTCTCCAGAAAGAGCTCATCTTTTTCCCATCTGAGGAGAGGAAGGAACAGGCCATTTCATCAGCAGAGAGCACCTTCCTCTTCTCGGGGCTGGTGGACAAGGGTGCAGTGGTCACCTTTTTAGGGAGGGGCTGCAGCTCTACCTCTGCTGACAGAGATCAGAGATGCTGGGTGGCAGAAAGAAGAGAGAGAAGCCCATCTTACTGCTTCTGTTGGAAAATAAGAGAGACATTCTGGAAGGGCTTCTCTAGAACTTTTAAGGATTTAGGGGCATAAAATTTGTCAGATAAAGTGTATTCAAAGCCAAAACATTCTAAAAAAAACATTTTAAAGTCACATCTAAGTTCATAACATAGAGGAAGCTGACGAGTAGTAGCTTTTACATAGTTAGAAAACCTAACTGTAGGCTTCAACAAGCACATATGTTTTAATTACTCACACTTTTATGGGGGGAAAGGAATGTATCATAAACTTTCTTTTAGCTTGTCTGCCAGTGGGTTTGCCCCACATGGGTATCAAGGACATATCAGTCTCCAAAGAATTTGACAACTTCGTCCTTTGCCTTTTTCCTATAACTGAACCATCTACAATTTAACCAGTGGTTTTAGACATCTTTTTATCATGGAAGAGAAAGGGCAGCACAGTTTTATAACTACACATTTATTTAAATGCCGGCAAATTGTCCAGGGCTCTTTTCATCCCTGTATGACATTGGGATCACCACTTGGGTGACTGATCCTTCATTACACTGTCTGCTTTTTGTTGTCTTGAAATCATCACATTTATGAACAGAAATAGCACCCGAGATAGGAAAATGTTATAGAAAAAGATGTGTTAAGAAATTAATATTACCTTTCCATATTGTGGTGCCTTCAGTGAGAAATGTCCTTCTATGTGTACACCTGAGGGTAGTTTCAGCTCAGTTTTTGGGTGTTGCGTTTACACACCTTTAGATGCAACCAATTGCTGAAAAGTGAATGAGTAAATGTTTGCTTTAAAGGAGCCTTTTTTTCTTTTAAACCATGCTCAGACTTCCAAAAGGATTGAATTTTACTGCCAATTAATTTTCAAATAGTCTATATTGAATAACACTAAAGGCAAAAAGAAGAACTAAGTCCTGGAGATCCTAAGTCAATGAGAAACTGATTTTTCAGGTCTTCTCTTCTGCTGATTCATCCAACAGCTATTGAGATTTATATGGTGTTGGAGAGAGACGGGAAAGAACATTGATCCATTTGTACATGCATGAGACACCCCTGCCAACTGCAGTTAACTCCTTCACTCTATTTTTTAAAGCCTTAACCTCATTCATGGCAGTTCTCACCTGGTTAAATGCACCCACCTCTACGGGTTTCAATCAAACTGAGCAGCAGGCAAAGTTCCAGTTGTATTCCTTCAGCCAACTAATACCACATTCCATTATCTCTTCTGGAACTGATGCTTTGCACTGAAGATACTCTGCTCCCTTAGTCCATTCTTACTGCTTTCCGGAAGCAATATCTCTGCTGTCATCCAAAATCTTCATTGAACTCTGGAGTTTTATAATTCAATGTATCACCAGCACTTGTGCCTTGAACTTAACATTATACATCTGCAAAGCATGGTTGGGTTATCTCACATATTTAATTTAATTTCTTTGTCTCCATCTTGTTGTCGTGCCTATTTTAGTTGTGCATCAGAATAAATCAATATCCTGTTTCACAGGAACTATCACAAAATGCAAATAAACTTCAGGGAAAGGACTCAGGAGGAAAATTAAGATGAGATAAACCCTCAGGTTATAACAATATCTTATTTTTATCATAGTCCCTTAAAAAAAAAAAAAAGAAAAAAAACCAGAAAAATCATAAACATTTGTGTGGCTGTGGGGAAACTTGCACTCCACTTGTCTGTGAGAGTTTTCCTGAGATTGTTGCTATCAGGCACATAAATTTCTACTGGGAAAGTTGTGTGGCTTCTGTCCTTTGCCACCAGCTTCTCAATTGCTTCCTAATTTTTATGTGATACCACAGTTTTTACAACTCCCCTTGATGCTGGAAAAAAATGGATACACTGGCTACTTTGCCCTACCCAAAAAAGAAGGACAAGGAACAATTCACATACGCTCCTCCTTTGTGTTGACCACTGAAATGAAATGCTGACTGGGCACAGAGCTGTCTTGGGCAGTCTTTTATTTCTGGTTTCCTCTGATGGTGGATTTCTGCTGTAAACTGAGAAGACTTCTCCACACAGAAGATTGTACTGCAAAGAGATGATGTTAAACCTTGCAGGGTTTTAATTTCTGAACAACTCAGAGGCACTGGGCCTTGCTGAGATGGGGTTCCTGTGTGTCCCTCTGGACGAGTGGCACACCCAGCAGTGCCACCTGCTTACACCCAGCTCACACGTTCCATAAGTGCAGATGCCTGGGTAACTGCCTCAAATCCTCAGTATCATGCTGATAATAGTATTGTGAGCACAGAAAGGTGTTGTACAGTTCCAATGTGCTCTTTGTGGCACCATAAAGTTTGGTGATCCATGCCTCAGGTTTTCCTCAAGGGAAGGAGCTGAATGAAGACATAAGAAATGTGGCAGTACCATTTCAGGTGAAGCCAAGCATGTGTTTTCTGTGCTTATGGCAATTGCAACTGTCTCTGGCAATATGAAAGGCAGAAGTATTTAAATTAATATTTAGGAAGAAGTCTGAATTAAGTTTTTGTTTTCTGTCTCTGTGCTTTAATATTACATACAGCTAAAGCATGGTATATAAAGATACATTGAGAAGAATTATCAAACCATGGATTCTTGAGAATCATTTAAAAAAAATCTTTAGAGAAAATGTCAAGGTAGAGAAGCTGAAGAATGGTGGCGGTCGGAAAACTAAAGTTTTAGACTGTGGTTAAAAGGAAAGCCAAGAAATCAATCACAATTGTTAAAAGTTGCTGCAAGAAAGCGCTGCATATGACAAAAGAAAGGGCACACTCAGAATACATCAAAGAAAAAAAAGGCATGATCAAGACATCTTAGAGAGGATGTGATGTCCTCCAATTCTTATTCTACTGCAGAGTAGAAATAAAGAAATGACAAATGGGGAGCATTTGGTTCACCTCAAGCATGTACAAAAAAATTTAAAAGAGAAAATTAGAAAATTAAACATGATCCATATCTCAATTAGAGCTAAACAAATGACAAAATAAAGTTACACATCAGAGTAGTAAAATGCCCTTTGCAATAGCATGACCCTTAGGGATAAAACTGAAATGCTCTAGATATTTCACTGTTTTCAGACCGGCGAGTAATGATGAAGAAAATCACTCCCATGAGAAAAAATAAGGGGGAAAAAAAATGGTAAAGAGAAAAGAGAAGGGAAAAATTAAATTTCATCTTTCTCATGAAAGTCTTTTTATGTTTAGATGTATGCCTCAGCCACAGTTAAAATTTGCCCTCTGTAGCTCTGACTCCTCTTCTGCCAGATGGAGCACCATACTCCCTCAGCTGGATTTCTGCAGAGAAGAAGTGACATCCAGTGACTTTTCCCCCCTGTTTTCCAGGAGTTTGATCCATGCAGGCAGCCCACCTGTTGCTGCTTTTCAGGAGCAGTCCCTTTTTTCACAGCTGAATTTCCTTATCCCAGACAAATGCTCATAAATACATTGATGTATCCCTTGCTTTGATACATCTGTCTCCTCTCCTATGGACTCACTCCCTTCTGCAATAGTTTTGCTCTTTTTAATTCCTTCTGCTCAAATGCAAGCCATTGTCCACATGCCTTTTCAGGACTTTGTGCATTAAGTATTCAAGATTACACCAGCTGTTTAGAATGATGTAATTGCTGCCATGTGCTGCAAGGATGAGAGTGGCAGAGTTATCTCCAAGCCATACATATTGATTTGCTTTATGAATTCTAAGAAGAATTTTAAGGAACTCAAGGGGGACCTCGCAGAGCTAAGGTGATTAGAGGAGATGATGATGCAGACGTCAATTGGGAAGAATAAAAATGCAACACAAACTGTAAAGAAATGAGTTGTATGAAGGAAACCCTGTCACAGTGAGTGACTCAGCAGAGGTATCAGCTCTGTGCAGTGAGGGGAGTGGAGCAGAACCATCATGATTATTGACAATATATGCTTGTCTGTTCCAGTGAAGGATGCTCCTGTGAGCAAAACAAATGCAACTCTAATGTTCTCCCCACAGAAAACCATATGGCAGCAGAGCTAGAAAGCCTTGAGGAGTGATTACTGGATTAGTACAGGAACTTGTAGAGAGAAATTCATTTGACATTATCTTTGAAGTGTCTCAGAACAAGTTCTGTTTGCTTTAGTGAGAACTATGCATATGAAGTGTTTTAGAAAACAGTTGTATAGGTTGGTAAAAATGGATTTATTACTATTGAAAATACGATGCCTTATTTGGACAGCTGGATGAGTGTTCTCATTTAAGCTTCTGCATTTTAATCTTATTTTCTTTATCAAGAACACTTATTGGGGAAAAACTTTAATAGAAGCTGTCTCACAACCTACAAAATGGAAGGTATTCAAGCATTTGATCTTTAAGAGTACATATATTTCTTTCAGTTTGGGACAAACAATACTGAACAAAATTTCAGCCAGAAGTTTCTGCATGTAATTTGACTGTGACAGCTGTAAATTTTTGACATTTACAAGAGGTACTGACTAATAATAAAAAATGTTATTTCATATAGATGCTGGAGCACACAATTGTATATATGGGGTTTTTACTCTAGTGCAGTACTGATATGGACATTCAAACAAATCAACAAATTAAACTCAACTCTTCTTAATACATTATATTCCTTGCCTGAAGACATGAATAAGGCAAGCAGTGAAGTTTTCTTTAAAACATGAGATACATATCTGAATAAGAACAAAGAGCAGCCTGGCTCTGTTGTGCCCAGATGATATTCTTTAAGTTTCTTAACTTTTAGGAAACTTACACAGCAACTTAATAATATCTCAAGGCTGTAATAAATGCCTTGATTCAAGTCAAGTTGAAATCAATGATAAAGTCAATGAAATCAGTGTAATGCCAGTGGAAATTCAGTCAGGTCCAACATTCTGGCAGGCAATTGCTCCTGTACAAAATGCTGGATTATGTCATCCTTATACTGATTTACTTCATCAGAATCAAGCCCCATGTACTGAAATGCCCCTAGAGGGCTGTAGTTTTGATTCAGTCTAAACTACTCAGACTAAAAGGGGGGAAAGACTTTTCTAAGCTTGGGCTTCCCTAGACCTCCCATGTTTTACTGCACTCAGTCACCAGAATAGTCATCTCTCTCACAGTCATATTGGCTCACTCATTTACAAACAATCTGTCCATCTTTCAATGGGATGTGCTCATGTAAAAACCGGCTAGCATGGAACAAGAGACATTTTCAGAAGATTATTTATAATTCATTAATTTAGAGCAAAGGATTTGTGCTTCAGCCCATGTGAAAGATGATTCCATCAGGTTAGTAAGACTACTCTCAGGCTGAAAGTGTTGCAGATTTACTGTTAGGATTTTGTTCCATTTATTTAGAGTAGGAAATGCCTAAGAAATTAAATGGCACAATGCATGATGTGTAGTTGAGAGCACTTCTGTGCAGCAGTGGGATACAAGACAAGATCTTCCTGTTTTAAATGAAGCTCCAGCAGTATCTCTGAAAGCAAAACAAAGGGAAAAAAAAGGGAAGAAAGATTAGAATCATAACACTATACTTGTACAATTTCTTGTTCCTTCAAAATTAACAGAAGCCAGAGTAGAAGATAAATGATCAACATGTTAAAAGTATGTCTTTGAACTGTTACAACCCACTAGGATAATGAAAGAAAGCAGCTTAGTTGGGTAGATATTCCCACTCTGCCTTTGTAGATAGAAATTGATTTTTTTGCTGTTGTTTATGACATTAATAGGGACATAATGAATTAAGGGACATAATTAATTAAGCCTGAATTTCAGTGGAGGCTCT
Source organism: Corvus brachyrhynchos (assembly GCF_000691975.1). NCBI lineage: Eukaryota > Metazoa > Chordata > Aves > Passeriformes > Corvidae > Corvus > Corvus brachyrhynchos. The sequence continues at coordinate 4,986,297 of NW_008246060.1, forward strand.
AGAGAAGGAACCTAAAAGTTCACAGGAGAGTGGCAGCATCTATGCCAGCAGGAGGAATTCAGCTTCAGAGGAGTGGCTTGGTTGACCAAAACAACTCATGCAGAGTTGTTATCTACTGATATTTTGCATGTCTTGGGGGGGGTTATACCAGATGAGAGATAACAACGTGGTCCTTGAGGATAAAGGCCTCTAGGGTTTGTGATTTGAAGCTTTGTGCAAGGAAGAAGCATTAGGGATGTACTGAGAGAGCTTTGTTGAGGCGACAGGGCCTCTTGGGCTGCGTGACTTGTGGCATGGAGCCATCCCAGGCGTTCATTCCTCCCAGAAGGAATCTACCCTGGGAGCATCAGGTCACTCTGAGAACTGAACCAAAGGCCTGTCAGGGGTTTCACTTCACAGCTGCCTCACTGGTGTCCAGCAAACCACTTGAACACAGCCAGGCATCCCCCATTCTGTCTTCAGACACTGTAGGGATTTGTAATTTTCCATAAATAATGGCATAATAGGGCATTTTGATGCAAATTGGTTTTGAGCATCTCTGCAGAACAATGATAAAAGGGAGAAAAAATAAATCAACTGAGTGGGAAATAACAGGGAATCTGTCTAGAAATGTCACTAAGAGGTTTCACATTATTAAATAGAACTGGAGTTACCAGTGAGATAACACAGGAAGAGCCAGCCCCAAAATTCCCTGCATGTCACACTTCAAAGCAGTGCAAGCAGTAATGCTCACAGTAGCTCCAGTTCTTGATTTTGACCTCATTTATCCCAATGGAGCAGCATGGGGCTGAGTTATAGGAATCCTTATTTCCACCAGCATTAGTAAGATCAAGATCTTGTTTGCAAATGAGGGAAATCTGACATTTGGAGCTCTGCAAAGAGCAGTCAGTTGGCTTGTGCTTTCTGTCAGCTTTTATATATGCACCTAATGAATGGTGGGAAACGATTACAGTGGAGGCATGGAAGTAAGCATGGGTGCTATAGCTTACAGCTTATAGCAATAAATAAGAGCTGATATAAATCAGTGGCATTTTATTGACTTCAGTTCTGCTGGTCTGATTTAAATCAAGAATGAATTTTGCCCTAGGGCCTGCAGAGAAATCTCTGGGACTGAATCCTGCCGTCTTGGCTCAAATAATTTTTTCCTAAATTTCAGTGAGAGTCATGGTTGAACAAGGATCTCGGGATTCTGCTGTCACATAACACAAAAAACAGCTCTCATCAGCAGCTCATTTAGATTTGAAATGTATCTAAATGTTTCATGGAAATTATAAGCTTTAAAATAGTTCCTGTTGTGTTTTTAATGCTGAGGTATTTCCCCTCTTCATATGTTCAGAAATGTCACATTCTTCAGTTAAAAAAAAATCAGAAGCATATATTAAAAAACCTCCAAACAAAATAATTTTTTTTTGGTGTGTTACCTAAAATGTAGAAGTTGCACGTTGAAGAGCAACAAGTAAAATACCAGTGGGTTCAGCACTGTAGGTGGGGAAGCCAAGCAATGTGAGGTTTCTTCATTTTCCTTTCTTGCAGCTTTTTTTTTGGTGTTTTCAATGCAGACCCATCAACTTTACAGAGTGTCAGACTCTGAACAGAACCACACATTAAGATAATTAGTAATTATGGAGAAAGGAAAAAGGCATGAAAACTACATGAATTTTTTAAGAGACCTGGTAGTCTCCAGCTTTTCTACTTCCCAGGGTAAAGTAACTGCATTGCTTTTGAAATCACAAACTAAGGCGAGAGTATAATTCCATATTGCAGTTAAGTGCTAAAGCAGATCTACATTTTTATGATCTTGTGCCTCATTTTCAGGAGCCCATCCCTGTCTGTGTGTAAGAGAAGGATGGCAGGTCAGGCTCAAAACTTGCTCAGAGAGGGCAACTTCCATAACCCAGCATCCAACATGGAGCACACGCGCCCCGCCCCGGGATGGTAAAGGCTGCCAGGGCCCAGGGGAGAGTGAGCACCAGGGCTGCCCTCACACCTGGGCCTTGTGAGCCTTAATTAGGCTCAGCTGCAAAGCACCAATCAACCCTGACGAGGTAACAAGGTGTGAGGGCAGGAGGGACATAAATGCCTGAGCCACCATGCCCTCTAGTCTGCTACATTGGGATTCCTTCTCTCTGTTGTAAGGAAGCTTATTTTTCCTTAGATTGAGCCAGGAAAGGTATTGTCTCATTTGTTTTATGAAATATGTGGCTCTAAATAGGCATTTGAGGGTGGTGGGGTTGGGTTGTTTTTGTCAGAGTTTGCTCAGAACAGAAATACAGTTCAGGTTAAATAGGAAAGATATTTCTCTTTTTTTTTTTTTTTTTTATTTTTCAGGGGGATGGAGAGAAAGGAGAAAGACGACCAATGTAAGTAACTAGCCAGTTTAATATAATCCTCAAATAGGCATTTCACTTTCTGTGGGGAATAGGAGATTGTGTTAAAAGTAAACTTGTATGAGTTCCATAACAAAACCATTATTCCCCTAAGAAAAAAGGAGGGACTTTATTTTTAAGATGTTGCTGTGATGGTTTTGGTTTCCTTGCAGTTTTGATCTGTTGGAATTGCTTGACCAGTTATTGTACACTCACATATTGATTCAGGCAAATGCCTGTGAGAGGTCTTTCTAATTCAAAGAAAGTAGTCTCCTGTAATGTTTTCCTATTTCTTCTTCAGAGCACGTATAAAAAATTCTCAATTTGGCCTTTGACTGGATAAGGGGCTCTGAAGAGGTCTGAGTGTCTAGTTTCCATTGAAGCCATGAGATAATGTTCTGAGAGCTTGTAGCATTTCCCAGGGTTATGTTACTAGCTCATGCTGAAGTTCTTACCCGTATTTTAGCTGCTCCCATAACTTCGTGGCTCTGAAATGTCTGTCCCACTCAAGAGTGTGCTGCTTTCACAAGCATGAGCAAATTGTCTGGTTTTGTATTGTAATATCTGTAGGCTGTGCCTTTTTTTGTAGCAGATAGATTTTAGTTTGGGTTAGGGATGAGTAGCTCAAGGAAAATAGTGAAAATATCTGAGCTTTATTTCTTAATGATGCTGTGCGGGGATATCCTTCTGTCAGAAATCCAGCCTTATGTGAGTGGTTATGTGCTGTCCTCACCCAAGTTTGTCCTGGGAAAATTTGTGTGTCTTTTGAGATGTGGTCATTCAGAGTTTTCTAGGAAGAGGAAACTCCTGTTTAATTTACTTTAAATGTATTAAATGCAATTCCCCCTAGGAATCAGCCACCCTGGATCCCTCAGACTCCCTGTTTTCAGAGCAGCCCCTTTCTGCTCCTTTCCCTCAGCACAGATTGCTCCTTTCCCATCACCTGTTGGGCTGTTGCTCATATTCCCTGACCTGGCTCATCACTAAGGCTGCAGCCAGCAAAGCCAGGTTTACTTTGCTGCTTCAATTTTCTGGGAAAGTGCAGTATTGATCCTGAAGCAACTCACTTCATTGCTGTGGTTTGCATATCCTGATGATGAATCCAGACTGTACTGCCTGTTGCTGTGCCTTTAGTGCACAGGCATCTCAGGTGTGCAAATGCACCCTGCAGAGGGGTCAGGGCAGTGCAGGGCATGCTGGAGCTGCCTGTGAACACCGTGAGGAAGGGCAGTGATGTCGAGGACAGAGACAGCACTTGGCTGTCAGGCCTTGCTCTCCAGCACATTCCACAGCCTGTGCTTTGTGTCACATTCACTGCCTGCACCTGCCGACTCTGAAAGCACAGGCTTTGCCCAGGGAGGGTTTCAGATGGTCTGTCGCTGTGTTTAGGAAAACAAGTCGCATTATTTTTCTTTTTGAGGTTGTAAAAATAAGAAATAATTAATGGAGGATAGGAAGTAGCTATTGAAATCAGAAATAAATGTATGTTAATTGGTCTGTTTTCTTCAATTCCATTGGAACACTTTTGTGTAATATCCTTGGAGTTCCAAAGTGCCCTTTATCTGCCAGAGAAAGCTATCCTTTGCCATTACCATTTGCTTAGCCCTCAAGTGAAAACGTGTCGAAGAAATGAGCAGAAGTCAGTGACATTTATCACAGTGGAATGATTAATTCTGAGTTATGTGGCTTAGGCATGGAGAGACATGATCAATGTTTCAGCTGAGTGAGAGGAGAAAAGCTAACCCTAAACTGCCCAGGGGAAACAGTAGGTTATACAGTGAGGGGGTATTTTGGCCAAGTGGGGTAAAGCAGCTTTGGGAACAAACATGACAGCAGAAGAGGATTCTGTAAAACAAAGAGCTTACACTTGGAAAGGAATACCGTGCGATGATGGTCTTCCCTGTTTCTTTCAACTTTGAAAGGAGTATATTTAGTTCCTGTGCTGTCTGGGTGAAGGTGGGATGGTGTGCATATGATCTCAGCCCAGTTTTTGCAGATGAGGTAGGTGCACGTTTCCATGTATATGGATGATTGACTGAGCTGCGGCAAACTTTAGACTCTGCTGAGGCTGATGCATGTGCTAAGCCTGGGATGCCCCAAGATGTTAATTTCTGTGACATTTCACTTCAGTGACAGAAATCTTTGGATTGCACATTGCTCCTGATTTATAGCCACGTACCTCCATTATGAAGATATGTAATATTCAGCAATACTAAAGATTTAGAATGCTTACCTAAAACCCCAACTGAGCTGGGAAGAAGCTTCTAATGTCAGTGTGGGTAGTTAGGAAAATGCTGGGGATTTGGGTATTTTAAGTCTTAGTACACAACTGCACTTCAGTGCTCTTTGAACCACTCTTTCTGTATTCTCTGAGGGGAAAACACAATGATTTGTGGACAACATATCACTCTCTTAAAGAGTATTTAAATGTTTTCAGTGACAGGAATAGTGAGGGACTGTTGTTGCTGAAAAACATGTCCCTGCTTTGAGGGCAGAACCCTCCTGACACCCCCCAGCTCCCTGGGATGAAAGGGTGGGATAATGCCTTAGGGCACAGCAGGCTCATGAGGGACATGTGACAGTCCCAGGTAAGGCAGAAGGATGTTCTGGATTGCAATGGGATGGGAAATAGCCAATTGCAGGCAAGCACAGAGGATACTGAGAAAATGTGGAGGTCAGCGTGTGACACCAGATCAATGTCCCTTAGCTGGGTGGATTAAATAGCTTAAAGACAGGGTCTAACATTAAAGTGACAGTGAGGAAGAAGACATCCTTCCCTTGGCATGCAGAATTTAGTCCAAAGCCACAGCCCTGTTCAGAGCATGCTCCAAGCACAAGGATCACTGTCAGTTCTGGTGACAGCAGCCACCTGGCTGCAGCAAGGTGATACAGGGACACCAGGTTTCCAGTGCTTTTTTTGTATCGTTGTCTTGATTCTTCTTGATAGGTCAGGTCTGCTTTTTGTAAGGGCCATACTCTTCTGTTAAGGTGGAAACATTTATTTATTTATTTGTCTGGTTTTCCCTGCAGTGGGACTGTTGCCATGTGGCACTTTACACGTAGAGCTGTAAAGGACTTCCCTTGGAAAAGGTGTGTCACTGCCACGGGTTTGTTAATTTATATGCATGTGAGATCACCCCATCTGAGCTTAGGCAAACTGCGTTCAGCAACTGAACTGTATTATATTGGCATCAGTGATCTGAAGAGCTCACTGATGGGTTGTGAATGATATTGTGTTTATCAATCTAAGCCATGATTTATTGTACAAGCTTTCCTGTTAATGGCTGTTTTCTGGGATGTGTGGCTTCTGAAAAATGAAGAGTTAAAAGAGCTGCATTTATCACTTGGCTGTTTTGAAAGTTCATAAAGCTCTGAAATAGCTGAATATTGTCCTCAGTTTCAGTTCCAAGCAGCCCTAGAAGACCTCAGAGAATAGTTTTTAATGGAAACACTGAGAAATCCTTCTGTTTTATGCTAAAACCAAAAACACATAGAATATTTAAAATATTTTTACTTTGGGTCTACCTACCAATATGAGGAAGCAAATAAAGAATTACCAGAAGAAATGTCCCTGAAAGAGCAGTCTGAGTATTCTTCCTTTTAGCAGGCCACAGCTGGAGTGTTTACCAGGCTGCCTCCAGCTGAAGTGTGCCACTGCTGTTGTACAGGGGATGAAACACAGAAGGAAAAAAAAGGGAAAAAAACCCACAAAACAAAACCCAAACAAAAAACCAAACAACAAAAAAAATCCCCTGTGACTTACAACATTTGCATATGCAGGGTTTTCTCTTTCTTTTCAGTGTAGCTGGTTTGTTAGTTTGCAAATTGATGGGAGAAGTTGTGTTAGTTTTGTCTTGTTGGACTAATTCTCTTGTATTTTATTTTTGATTTTAGCTGAAGTGAAAAACTCAAAGCAAGTTAAGACTTAAAGAAAGCACCACTTCTAAACTGTATTTAGTGGTTAGTATTAAGGAAGATAATTGTGGAAATAACAAGGAGATACTGATGCTAATGTTTGAGCCTTTGTTCAACATGCCTCAAGAGACTAAATTTTCTGCTTTAATTGATGTCAGAAGAGATACAGTAATTAAATAACAGTGTTTAGAAATCAGGCTGAAGATGTTTAATGGGTTTAGTTGGTTTAAAGTTAATGCTATTTGAGTGTGGTTACTGTTTTCTTAATTAAATGTAATTTCTACTACTGAGTAAGCTAGGACATCTAAATACATCCTTTTGCATCACAGCTCTGTTTTGTAAACCCTGTCCCTTATCCTTCACAAGATTGAGACAGTGGGAGTTTAATCTCCTATGTTTCTGCCTTTTGCACCAGCTGAAAGGCACAGATCAGTGTTACAAGGCCTCATGGAAAATCCCATCGCTCCTCTCTACAGACTTTGTATTCTCTGCAGAGCCTCATGGTGTGAGGAGAGGCAAGGAAAATAATCATGTATAGCAGCTGGTGGGAGCTTCCCCTGAGCTGGGCAGGGACAGGTTCTCCAGAGGTGATTGTTTTCACAGCAGGGTGCTGGGCTGTTCCCAGATTTGCCTGGTTAAGTGATGTTTGGGATGGGTGTTAGCCTCTGTATTATCTCCTGGGTCAAACTGGGAGGCTGGGATGTCCCTTACCAGCTCCACAATGTGCACCTTGCCACATGTGACCCTGCCAAGGCCTTGCAGCTTCCTCCAGCACAGCCAAGGGGCCTTCAGCCCCTTCTTGTTCCTCACAGCAGCCCACCATCCACACCCCAGCTGCCTCCATGCAGCAGATGAGTCCCCTGCCTTGTTATTCTCAGAGAGCTGCTCCCAGATGTGAGCAATCCTAAATGCAAGATTTGACCCTTGTTTCATCTTCCCTATTTTTACTTCTTTGGTTGTGTTGTTAAAATACTAGTTTATTTTGGGGATTTGTGAGAAATGTCTGAAGGTAATTTTGGTAATTTAACTTATATTTTCACTGCCTGATGAGTTGGTTATGGTGAGAATGGAAGCAGATGAGATTGTTAGTACAGAGAGTGACTTCAGCTATTCCAGAGCTAAGTCAGCTCTTTCATGTAGCCAGTGGGAGGTTACATTTAAAACTCATGAAGATAACCCTGAAAAGACTAGATTAGTTCTGATGTGTTATTTCAGCCTTTACCCATTATACAAGCAGCAGATGGTTCATCATGTTATATCTTATTGACCTACAGGAAGTGATAGAAGAGGTGTTTTTGTCACTCCTACTTGCTATAAAGCCTACAAAAGTTGCTTTTAGCTGTTAACCAGTGACTTCAAATTGGGTATCTGTCTTGTTTAATGAGGAGAGGAAAAGAGGAAAAAAAAAAAAATCAATGAAAGTAGGGTTTGTAAATATATTATCTGAATCCCCTGGGCTTATTAGGTAGGATAGTCTTGTAGACAGCAAGATCCATATGGAAATCCTTGAGGTAATTTCATGCAGTGTTGTTCCATACTTGTAATTCTTTGGCAGTGCAGATGATTTCTGATCTGACCAGACTAAGTAAGTCGGGTGAGTCACCCATTAAGAGGATTAAATGCTTCTGGCTAGAAGAAAGCAGAGACCAAGCTTTCATGTGTGGCATGGAAGCGAGCTGGTGTGATAAAAGGAATGCAAAAAACAATCTAATTTTCATTTCTGACATGCTTAGATAACAGAAGAATTTGTAGCTGCTCTATTTTAAATGGGAAACATAAATGGCTTACAAAGGACCATTCAGGAGTAAATAAAGTTTTGAATATAAAAAAAGCAACCTTTGTAACTTTTCTGTGAGTTATTCTCCTGAAACAAATGTAGTCTGGAGCTGTCTGTCTCTTGAATGTTTTATAGCCTAAGAAAGTTATATCAAAAATCTGTGCTTTGACAAAATTCTGACCTTAGGGCATAGGAACTCTACTTTTTTAACTTGTACAGAGAAGTGGTTCTGTCCAAGCCAAATTCAGAGATACGGCGACTGGGAAGTGTGGCTGCAGCTCCTGGAAGTGTAGACAAAACCCCTCAGATATGCAAGTGCCATAGTTTAGTAAAGTTTGCAGATCAGCCATAAAGCTGGAAGGAATTTATGGATATATTAATTTCAATCAGCGGGGCACAGGTGGCATTTACATGTGAAGGACTGAGGCCACAGGGATGAACAGACAGGAAAGTGGACTCTAAGAACTGGTACCAATCCTGATTCATATCCAGCTTTGATCTCTTTGGACACCCTGAACCTGCAGTGGGAAGTTGCATATATTTAATGTAAATAATTTCTGAATTATGAAGACTCCTAGGGGTGGCTCTACTCTGCAAATTGCTTGACAGGTTATATCCCCAAGGAAAACTTTGGAAAGCAAAATGCTCTGAGGTATTTAATTTCCTTGGAGTGGGTTTTGAGAGCCTCTCTTGAGCCAATGTCTGTCCAGCTTTACTGTTCCTCCATGTGTGCCTTGAATGGGTCACCTTTGTGTTCCTCCTGCTTCAAATCTCACTGTTTACAGGAGGATTGCTGGTGATGACTTGTGTTTTCTTGCTGTAGTAAACAAGCCAGGTACTCTCATTTCACACACAGGGAGAAGTGAGAGCACATTTCAACAACCCAGAAAAGACAGTTCATTTGGAAATCCTCTTGAATTTATGGTTGGTACTTAGGGAGAGATGCCTCAAAAGCAGGCAAATGTAGTATGAGGCCAAGGCAACCACGGGCCTCTTGGAGATCTCATGCCTCAGTCAATCCTCTCTGCTGTGAAAGAGGCACAGTGGCTTCCTGATGAAGTAAGGTACTTGCTCAGCGAGTTTTGACTGGTGCTCAGTGTGTTTTTCAGCTGGGAAATTTCTTGTCAGCTCTGTAACAGCTTTCATTGACTGAGCAGAGAAGTCCAACCCAGTCAAAGACAATGAAGCAAAAAATAATTGACTTAGAGTAATGCCCATGTCATGTGAAAGCCTGCTGTAGTAAAGAGTACAGCAAATCTTCTTAAACATTTTTCCTACTTAAGTGCATTTTGAGTTGCTGAAGAAATGCAAACAAACAGCAATAAATCAGGGACTGAATGAAATGTGTATTTGAGCCAATTTTCCTGTGCATCCCAGCAGCTTTACTATAACAGTTTGGCATCTATCTCTTTTATCCGACAAAGCTTTGCCTTCTAAATACAGCATAATACTTTTTTTTTTTTTTTTTTGCAATCTGAGTTAAGTCACTCAATGTCAAGATTTTTCTCTAGCAAATCCAGTTGGTCTATTAAAAAAGCAGTTTATTATACATACATGAAGCTTGATACAGGCTTGGACAGGGAACAGAATGAAGCCCTCCTCTGCTGTTGTGGCACCACTGTGCTACCCTTTGCCCAGAGAAACTGTGGATGCCCCATCCCTGGATGTGTTCAGGGCCAGGTTGGACAGGGCTTTGAGCAACCTGATCAAGTGAGTAGCAAATGACTGAATGAAATTATAAGAATTGGGTGGTCAGAGACCAGACTGCAGTTTCTTGGAGAAGGTACTTACTCGTGTTAGGGAATCCAGCCTGCTTGGTCTGTATCCCTTCTCATATCCTGCAGCCACATCCCAGAGTCCTTGAAGTGGATCCCCTTCCACCTAACCCTCTGTTCCATCTGCCTTGCCTGTAGGAACAGGCATGATGCCCAGTCCACTGGGGTCTGGGCACTAATGTGTTGTGTGCTATGAGTTATTCACAGCCCCACTGGACTCAGTGTAGGAATGGAGAGATTGCAGTTCAGAAAGTGTCTGTAAATGTGTTAGCTCTGTAGCGTGCTTGGACTTGAAATGCAGTCGTGGGGAGAAAAATAACTCTAATTTACTCACTGAAGGTCAGAAAGGGGGAGCAAATAGTGAAAAATAGCAGAGTGGTGGCTGTAGGAGGTACTTTATCTGATATTCTTAGAGAGAAGCCCTGCAGAGCTGTAGGTATGTTGAGTTCAAGCCAGTAATTTTTTTTTTTTTGAACTGTGGGGTTAACTGCAAAGCTGTGTGAAGTCACCCTGCACTCACAAGCAGTGGTTTGAGGCCTGAGAGCTCAGGGCCTGTCTGGCTGGTGCCAGGCTCCCTCCAAACTGTCCTGCCTCATTTTCCCTTCTCAGCAGGTCTCAGCCAGCGTACTCACTGAATGACAGCTTGGGACAAACCATGGTAATTTTCTATATGAGCTTTGCTTTGAGCAACCTGTGCATGTCGTGAAAGATACCTGCATTGCCCAATTGTTTTTCCTAAATTACAAGCATCTAGTCATATTGAGAGCACATTTCCTATTTGAGAGCTGGATATGCACATGAGTGGTTCGGCAAATGTTTTCTGAATAATGGACAAACAATTGGAAAAACCCAGTGTACATTGGCCACACACACAGAGCACAGGTGTGGTATGTGAGCTATGTTATTTTTTACTGATTTTTTTTCCAACAGGATCTAATATACTTTTCCCTTCTCTTGAGGAGAGACCAGGGAATATGTTCTGTGGTGTATTTCTATTTGATTTCTTCTCTCACTGAATGGGGTTTACATTTAAAAATTATCTGCTGCAGATAAACTTTGCCAAAATGGCCTATTCCCTCATGTCAACCTGCCATTATTTTTCTCTCTCCTTATGGTATCCCACTTTTTTTTTTCCCCAACCTTCAAAGAGTAGAACAGTATTTCCAAAATCCCAGGCTACAGCACATTACCCTAGGAGCATCTTGCAGCCAGAGCTCTGCAAGGTGAGGCATGGAAGGGAATTCCCACTGCTGTTAGAGTACAAACAGACAGAAAATATGCTGTGCTGTTATTTGAAACATCAGTGTCTTCCCTTTAGTAAAGTTAATAGATGTGTGCAGGATCAACATCAGTGAAAAGGTGGTTTCTTCACTCTACTATTGCTGGAAAATGTTATTATTTTCTTTTTGAATTAATGGCTTTAAATCCTTTCCTCCCAGAGCAGTGAGTGCTGGAAAATAGCGCACCTTGGAGGTTGTCAGAATTAGGATTTGCTCACCCCTCGGCGCCAAATGCTCAGTGGCAGTGAGCTGTGTCTCCAGCCAGCTGTTGGCAGGGCCCTCAGAGCCCATGCAGGGCACAGCCCAGAGGTCAGATAACTCAGTATCATTTGCTCTTTCTGGTAGCTCTGCACTCAACAGCAAGAGCTAAACCTCAAAATGAGCTGCTGCTATGAATGTGGCTGTAGGGGGAGTTGCTTGTTCTGTGCTTGTTCCCTCTGGGTGTCCTTGGGGAGCTTCCTTTTCCTCTGCTGCTGTTCAAGCCAGGATCCATGGAGTATTTAGCATTGCCTGTGTCATGGCTGCTTCCCTGTGTTCCCAGTGAGGATGGCATGGGCTGGCTTTGCCTGGCACAAGCTGTGACTGCTGTGTGTGACATGGTTTGATAGCCTGACCCCTCACCTTGGGGCTGCCAGGCGCCCTCTGCAAAGCTGTGCTTGCACAGCCCTTGACTGCAAGCCAGAAGGCCAGCCTGACCCCTCACCTTGGGGCTGCCAGGTGCCCTCTGCAAGGCTGCTTGCACAGCCCTTGACTGCAAGCCAGAAGGCCCGTGGGACCAATATTTGATTATTTGCCAGGTGGCACGTGAAGCAGACTGTGTGGTAGTGCTGGAATGAATTCAGAGGCCAGCAGAGCTGTGCCCATCACCTGCCCTGACTTTGGAGGAGAAGGGAAACCAGCCACCTTTGCCTCTGCAGCTGGAAACAACAGACCTACCCCAAGTTCCTTCAAGAAGTGATAACACTCTTCCTCCCAGCTCACCTTTCCCCCAGGTGCTCCAGGCCGTTACCATTTTGAGGTATTTGAATTAGAAAATCTTCATGTTTATTCTTTTGGGTGCTTTCTCTCCCCACCTTTTTTTTTTTGTGTGGCTTTCTCAACATGATATTTGAAATTATATCTCGAGGTGCTTCAATATTGAATGCTTTCCTCGCAGCTAACCTTGGCAAGGCACAGGCACAAATATACACATTTTCTATTTTGATGTTGTGTGCAGTAAGTGATATCTATGCTCCTTCATTGCTTATTTTTATCCACTTATCCATTTTCATCCTCTGTTGCTACATTGCAGCTTTGCTAACCCTTTCCCTTTCTGTAGCAAAAAAAGGACACTCAGATGAAGAGATCTTTTTCAGCTTTTGCAAAATTTACGTTTTTTAGGTTGTCCTTTTAAAAAGTGAGATTACTAAAGGTAAAAAAAGAAAAAAGCATGAATGATTCTATTACACGCAGTGAAAACTTTAAAGGGTAGGTTTTTAAGCTCTCTGGTGTGGGATTTTCTGGTGGGGGGAGTAGGGGGTGGAGTGTATAAAAAAACTATTGAAAAAAATGAGCATTTGCTGTTAAGGACATAACTGAGAATTCAGGGTTCCCCAGCATGAGCATTTGGATGATTAGCAAGGAAACAGTTTGAGTATCCTTGTGAAAAACATAAGGTGACCAGGCAGAATTTGGCTTGTAATGATAGCTTCTTCTGGAAGTTACTACACTCTATTCCTATTCCACAGATTGCATGTGTGTAGCTGGAGGTCAAAGGTTACCAAAAGTCAGGAACAATCAACAGACTGGGATTTTTGCTTTCCAGAGCTGGCTTTTTACCTTGGGCAGGCATTCATTTCTCATGTTGTTGGATAAGAGACATGTTATTGTTTGCTGAGTCATTCAGTAGCTTGAGGTCTGAGCCGGATGGGTCCCCCCCACATTACCCATTGAGGAACAGAGGATTTCAGCTCTCCCAAGAACTCTGTGACTCTCTGTGACAAGGAAGGCTTATGTTCCTGGTGGAACTGGTGAGGTTGCTGAGGAATGGTTTGCTTCTCCAAAGGCAGGGCAGTTCTGTGGGATGGAGTGGGGCTCGTAACACCCAGGATTTTTACATCCCACCACCCCAGCACACAGGTTTGTATCTGTCTCCATCTGCTCCCCCCTACAGACTGAGCCAGCTAGGTGAAACAATGCAGCATTTGCATTTCTTGCTGTAGGGCTTGAGAAATTCATGACCAGTTACTGATGCTTATTTATATTTGGATGTAAACACTGCATCAAATGTGCTTTTATTGCCATTTGTTCCAATAAAAAGGTAAAAATACATAATCTAAATGTAAATTTGGCAGTGAATAAAAGGGGGCCACAAAAATAGCTAGAAAGTTATCAGTCTTGCTGAACATGAAATACTATGGAAAAATATCGTAAATGCATATGGAAGGAGAAATGGAAGAAAATACATTTGTTTGGGGAAAAAAATTGCAAAGAAGGAGACAATTGTACTCCATTCTGCCAGAACATAATATAATAAGCTCTCCTGATTCTTCAGGGTAATTTTCTGTAGCTTTTAAAACAGTAAACAATAAAAAACTAAGAATGCAATATGGATTACTCCTCTCAGGAGTGTCTGCAACTTTAGGCTTTCACAAAACCCTTGTCAATAGAACTTCTTGGCCTTTGTTAGGAAAAAGAAAAGTGTATTTGCTGTTCAGATCATCTTCAGAAGAGCAAAGCAAGGCAATAAGAAGATACTTAAAACAACAGGTTTTCAGCAGCACAGAGCATTCTAACATGCTGCTTCTAAAAATCTGCAAGGCTGGTGTGCAGCCCAGAACTATCTAAATGTAACTTCATTCAGAACTTTAAAAACAAGCCCACAAAATCTTTGTGTTAAAGCTGTGTCCTTCCCTGTGCTGATACAGGCTGGCTGGTGCTGCAGGGTAATGCACTGTCTGTTCCCCTTCATGTGGTTGAGACCCTGGGTAATTGCAGAGGAGCAGGACTCCCCTGGTCCCAAAGGGAACTCCTGGGCAAGCACAACTAATGAAACTGCTTTCTTCTTGACTTGGGTCACTTGGGTCAATTCATTTTTAAACTTGGTTATAGATGGAGTGTTTTGCTGACTCTGCATACACCAGAATGATTTCTCTGCTTTTTTTGCCTTGAAGCCTTTCCCCTTTTCCCCACACTGAGTATTTGGCAGGATTCACCTGCAGAAAACAGCTGCAGCAACCATCACCTGGGTTTTGTAAAGTGCCAGCCTTTGTTCTCTAAGTCCCCGTTTCTGTAAAACTCCCAGGAAATTGCTGACCTTTGAGAAACAGGAAACAGGGGCATGGTTCATGTAGCATTATTGAGTGGTTCCTGTAACAAAAAAAAAATCCCTTGGCTTTTTCCTATTCCTGCATGGATAGCAAGTGGGTTTAGTGGTCATTTGGGGATTTGCAATTTGGGTGTATCTGAGTGTCCTGTGTGCCAGGTGAGCTGCATCTCAGAAATAAACTCAGGGAATGTGTGCAGAGCCCTTGTCTGTACCTTGTCAGCCCCAAGCCAGTGCTATGTAAAAGCTCATGCCTTTGTCTCTTACAGACCTTAAAGTGGCTATTTTTCAACTTTGAAACACTGCTTGAAATCATTAATAACCTGGAGTTATAGGGTGCTTCACAATCTGCTTTCTGGAAGCTTTCCTGACACCTGGAAATAACCTCCATGTGAGGGGACAAACCAGGCTTGGTTTAGAGAGTTTTACATGCAGTAGTATTAATTTTGGAGGTTGAAAGTTCTCATGACCTAATCTGAGAGTAAAGAAGTATTTATCCTATCTGATTGCACTTCAGGGTGGGTTTTTGTCCTTTTCTTAGCACGTGGTCATAGTTGTGCTGCTCTAATGTAAGCCAGGAGATAGTGCTGAGATTAAAGAGTTCTGAGCTGCTTGACAGTGCAAGTTATAATCAAGACATAAATTATTTTTATTCTAGATTGGAACAGCAGATTAGAATAATTTAGTATTTTAATAGTACTTTATAATAAATGTATTGGCTTTTATTACTTGTAAAAATACTCAGAGGATGCACCAAAGACTTGAAAACAGAACAAATACCAAAGCAAAAAGGAATTCTTGCTAACAGAGTGATATATTTGAGTAAGATTCCTTTGGTTTACACCAGTTGTTCATGTTCTTGGTTTTATGTTGCAAGTCTTGTATTTGGATAGTGGCCTTTCCTTCTATAAAACTTTTTTTTTCTTTTTAATTCTCCCTTGTTCAACTGCAGAGCAATATGACTTAAGGTCCTGCCATGTCAGAGGCAAAGGTTTTAAGGATTTAGTCACTGTTGACATCGCTGCTGTGCTCCCAGGCCCCTCAGCCTCATTTTGAGAGACCAAACATTTGTGTGAATCATGAGGGCGGCATTGAAACAATCAGGCAGGGTCAGGCCAGGAGTGCTGAACGGTGTTGTCCCTTTCATGCTGGCTTTTGTCCCTTCTTCTTCTGGAAAGCTACTTACAGTGTCTTTCTTTCAAGGAGAGCATTTAATTTTGGTTTGTGTGGAGCAGCATGGAAATGGGATTGAAGGGATCAGCTACTGAATTGTGTGTCCTTTGCCTTTTATTAGAGGTGTTAGTCCACATCTTGATGAAGGATGTATTATGTGATCACAAAAATAGAATAGATTTAACTCTTTTTAAATGCCTTTTATCAATTTCCTCTTGCCATAAAGTATGAATTATTGACAAACCCCAGGCCTTCTGTCACACCTACTCCTCTGGTTTAACAGCCCTCTCCTACGTGCCCTTGTTGCTATGGTGCTCCATTTCACAGCTACAACGCCTTATATATTGTAATAAGTGACATATGCTCAAGGCAGCCCAAAAAAGTCAGCACACTAGCAATTGATAACTTTGAATTCTTTACTTAAGTAAAAAATTGTGAGGTAGTAAGGCTACCAAAGGATTGACGGTAATGGCAAAGGTGCTCAGGAGATAATTCCCATGCTACCTTCCTCTTGAAAAAGCATTATGGGATGAGGGATTTGACTAGAAGTGAATAAAAAGACAGTTTTCTCAGATGTAGATTATCATATTTTATTGATGTTTTTGGCTAAAATTAAATAAACAAACCTATTTTCTATGCTGATTTCCTTCTGTCTTATAAGTAAATATTAGCAGGAAGAGTGCTGATGGCTTAAATGTGTGTGAGATCTCAGATGTTTTTGTGCAACAACTTGAAATGAAAAGTCTGGAATTTTTCAGATAGGAAAAAATACCCAAGCAACTTTCCATTACCTCCTTTCCTATGATAACAACTTGTATTCTGCACCTTATTTTGCATAGAACTGCCAGGGTTATTTTTAAAAAAAAAAAAAAAAAAAAAAAGGCAAAACTTCAGTCTTGGGAATTGAGTCTTTAGTGTTGTTCCAGGAAAGTTTTTGAGATAGTGCTGTCCTCGTTTGAGAAGCATAGGCCATTAAGACAGCTGTCCATGTAAAAAGCATTTTCAATCCCCAGTGTTTGAGCATGCGCCTTCATTGTAGTGCTAATGAAAAACTTGGTAAAGCTACATTTATTCACTGAATATTAAGGTTTGTGCATTATTATTCATGCACAATAAAGTGAAATAATATAAGCATAAAAAGTAGTATTTGACATGAGTTGCTAGAAAATGTCAAAGAGAAATGGGTCCAGGTGTAAATCAATTCTTACTATGTTAAAACACATCTGTGAGGGGTCTTTCTAGATGAGTATTAATGCTAACACTATACTGAAGCAAAATATATCACCCAAATTTTAATTTTTTTTTCTTCAAAATATGGACTGTAAAAGTGGGAAATAAACACAGTCTTAAAGATCATGTTCCCACAAATTAATGGAACTGAAGCACAGGCCAGCAGTTCTCCTGATGCTCAGCTGGACATGCTCTGTGATGGACAGCCCACCCTTCTGTCAGCCTGAGTGGGAGTATTGGGAACCACATGGACAAGACACATTTTAGAGAAAGTGTTGAGTGTCTAGTCTTGGTGGACATTGAATTTTCTGGCAGTGGTGAGTCCCCTGGAGGGCAAAACCCACTTAGGATATCCTGCAAAAGGAGGGGTTTGTCTGATTTTTGTCCCATTTGCAAAGTCCTCTCATCACTGTTTTTCAAGGTTTAGTTGCCCAGCCCTTTTCTGGCTGCCCAGTCCTTGTTCTGAGCTGGTTCTCAGCCCTGCCAGCCCCACTGCCAGGCAGGTGCTGCTGTGACCCTGGTGGGGAGGGCAGGCAGGTGGTGGCACACGACTCCCCAGCGGTGGCAGTGCTGCTGCTCCCACTGTCCTGCCATGAGCTGTGTCCTGCTGCCAGCACAGAATGAGGCAGACATCCTTGTCTCTGTGCTTTTTCTCCTGTGTCACCTTGTGATGTTTATCTAGCGAGCAGGAGTAACCTTAAAAATAACTCTGGGGAAGAAGTCTAACTCTGGCTTTGTTCTGTCTTTAACCTCAGGCAGACTGTGTCAGCAAGAGACTTTGAAATGATTTTTTTTTCCCCCTCATACCAGCTTTTTTTCTACCAGGCAGCACTGTACTGAGACCCAGAGACACAGACTGTATTCCCAGCTCTGATGTTTTTGGTACCTCTCTTTATCCCTTTCCAAACCTTCCACTGTGTATCTGGCTTGTCATACACCACCCCTCTTGGGCATCAATTTTTTGCTCTTTGCTGCACAATTTTTACGCTGCCTACCAGGTCTCTACTGGGGTCTCTGGTTCCATGCAGAAGATAAATAACAAAACTAAGGGGAAATTGCTAATAGGACCAATCTCAAGATTTCTTTTTTTTAAAATATTCTACCAAAAAGCCTGAGTAAAAGGCAGGAGGGGTAGATAGTGAAAAGCACAGGCTTTATTTTAGCAAGAGTCAAAGTGATGTGTGTGCATGCACAGCAGCTGCCAGGCAGAACTTAACTCCATGGAAATTTCTGATCTCTTAAAATACGCTTTCAACCCAAAATGGACAAAGGCTACATTTTGAGAACCTTAGAACTGACATGTTCCTAGTTTTTGGTATGTCAGATCATTTTTCAGAGTACACAAGAGAATTCCTTGCAGGGAAACAAAACTGAAGTCTTTTTGGAATAGGGTCAAGGCTCTATGATATAAACGTCAAATAACATCCATTATTAAGCAGGCTGTATAAATAACAATTGCCACTAAGTTCTTTCACTCATTAAATCATTGAATAATTTAGGCTAGAAGGGGCCACTGGGGGGGTTGAACAGTCAGCTTGCTGAGGGGTTCATGCAGCCCTGCACTGACCACCTGTGACAGAGAAGCCACAGACATTTTGGACAACCTCTGTAGTGCTTAACCTTTTCATGCTGTTCTGTTTGACTTTTTTCCCCTCTCACCTTATAGACAGCCATGATTTATGAACATTTCTTCAATCTTTCACTGACCACTTCTGAGAAAGGTCAGCTCCATCTTCTCTGGATCCCTCTCCAGCTGATTGAAGACTGTGGCAGGTGTCCCCCTTTCTTCTCCTTGCCTGGAGGCTGAGCAAGCCCAGATCCATGGGCCCCTCCTGAGCTGTGTGCTCCATCCCCCTCCATGGGGTATCAATACCCCTCTCCTAGGGAAGGACAGTGTTTTAGGCACTACATGTGTGATTGAACCTTCCAGATGCCCAGTAGTAGGAAATAATTAATTTCCAACCTGCTGGCTGCTCCCTTGCTGAAGCTGCCCAAGGTGAGGGTGCAGGGCTTGCATTTGCCTTTGCTGAGCTCCTTGAGGCTCCCCTGGGTTTTTTCCTCAGTTATTTGGTCCTTGGTAGAGGTGCCCCTGTGTTGATTCCTAAGGATGCCACTCATAGCCAGCCCCTGGTTTGAACCACTGCCCACCCAAACACTTCAGCCCCATTCAGGCTGTTATCCATGCCCAATGACAATTAATTGTTACAGTGCTTCTAAGAATTATTCTTTCTAATTTAATTAAAAGTGAAGGCAAACAGAATGGAAATGGGAACAGTGGCATGTTTTCCAGACCTGAAATGGTGTTTCGGCATGCCTTAAAACTGGTGTGAGTTATTTTGATATAGTTATCTTTCCTTTTCCTGCTTTTCATTTAAAATTCAGAGATTGCTAGAATCAACTTCTGAATTATTGAATTTTTAAACAAAATTAAGTAGGCACTGTCTTGGCTGTTCTGAAAGTAAAATTAAGACATAGGAATGATCCTTTGAATTTGTAACAGAGAATTTCAGGATATATATATATTTTTTTTTTTTATTAAAGGAAAAAGACAGATATGGTTGCCAGCCTGGACCTGAAATTATGAACACCAAGGAATAATAATACACTGTTGCTCAGTTTCTTGCTTTTTATTGGCTTGCTTGAGTGTTATGGCTGCTCTGGAGTACCAGTTCTGCTGAGAATGTGTTTGACAGCAGCCAGACAGGTTCCCTCGGCAGAGCCGGCATGAGGCCGGCATCAGCGCTGCTACTGCTAGGAATTCCACGAGGCATCTCCCCATAGCTGGTCTGAACGTTGTGATGTCCAAGATTTATCTTGGTAATTTTAGTGCTGGCCCATTGGAAATGTTTTTTAGCCTTCAGGCATGCTGCTGGTCAAAGCTTTCCAATGGGATGTGAGCCACAGACTTTCTCAGTCGTCATAGCTGAGTTAGTTTGCTACTCAGCTATGCAGAAGCAGCAGGCCTTTAGGCTAATTAATAAATCATCAACGCATTTGTGGTGTGAAAAATGAAATATTTATGCTTGCCAGAGTAATGTTTCTGTCTTGCAGCCCCATGCTCTGTTGATGCCTGATGGAGGATGAAGTAAATACCAGCTGGTGCAGAATGAGCAGAATATAATTACTTTCTACAAAGTTAACTGAATATTAAAAATAGAATTCAGAGAAGCTGGCAAAAAAGGAAAAAATATATAGATACATGCCTGTGAGGCAGGACACAGCCAATACATGAAGGGAACACTTGCCTAACTGGTGCTGTGGGGCTAGGAAACCTGCAGGATCCATATTGTGTACAAATGTGTCACACAGAGGCCTTTTCACAGAGCAGTTAGTGGCCAGCTGGAATAGTTAAAAGGCCTGAAGGGAAGCCAAGGATGCTCTCCTTTTCTGGTTGGTCATCATTGGGGGACCAGTGAAGGACTTAAAGCATCAGCTGTTGTTGCTTTTCAAAATTGTGTCCACTAATAAAAGAAAGAAAATATTACTTCTAGGTTTTAAGGCAACCAGGAGCTAGTTTCGTTCTTTGTGTTCTGACACAATAGTAGATTTACTGGGGCTGTGCTGGGTGTCATTTTTGCAATCACTGCCCTAGTCCTTCTCCACAGAGTTGAATGTATGAGCACCAGGCCAATCAAACCCCTTGAAGAAAAACATTATCATGCAACAGAAAGAGGATTTAACCCCTTATTTGAAGTGGAACCTCTTTAAAATAATCAGCTAAAAGTGATTTACACAAGTGGCTGATTTTAAGTGCTGGCAGTTGCAATCAGAGGGATTGAAAGGGTGAGCCATCAAAAAGGCTTTTCAGACAGGTGGAGGGGTGGCACTGTGCAGGTCAGGCATCAGCCTTCCCCTGTCTCCCAGTTCTAATTTCAGGGGTTTTTTTCCCCTGGGCAATTTAGTCTGACTTTTTCCCTTTTGTTTTGTGTGTACAGTCTGGGGTTGTGATAAAATTCAAATGTTCAAAATCCAGGAAGAACATTTGGATTTTTGTGATTTTTATTTTTTTTCATTTACTTTCACAGCCTTTTCAGAGATTTTGTTCAGGGGTTCAAGTCCTGTTGAGTAAATGAGCCTCTGAGCCTGTCTGGGCCAATCCTCAATTCCAAACCCTTCTGACTGGTCACACCGCCTGTTGCATTTCTTCAAGTCTGAAGATTTGTAGCAGAATCTGTATGGAAGGATGGACTTCTAATGTGGATTATTGGTCTAGTTAGTGAAGCATTTGTTTTAAAATAACAAAGAAACATAATTTTCCCTTTTGGTTGTGACATTTCTGAAAGCAGGCAGTGGCCTGAGGTGGGCACACAAGACAGTAGACAGGTTATCAGGCTGTTCCTCTTAAGGGGAGTGGTTGGCATCAAGAGGAAGAAAAAAGGTTTGCGAGTTGTGGGGTTTGGTCTGCTGGGTTTTTGTTCTCCTGTTAAAGATTTGTTGTGGAATATTCTTACAGCATCACTGTAGCTGTTTAACAGTTGTCCCTGATGTGTCCTCAGGGCTGTTATGATCCAATGTCCCTATGGGATAAAGCATTGTCCCAAGGCACTGCTCCCTGCCCTCGAGCACCTTGCTGGAGGAGTGGAGGAAGCTGGAGGTTTTGCCCATTTTCTCCCCATCACTTCGAGTTTGTGAGCACCAGGGCAGTCATGCAGAGAGGGGAAGTGACATGCAAGAAGCTGGAAGTCCTATTCCCAAACAGGGAACAAACAGGATGCAGCCAGGTCCCCTCATCCCTGTCAAACTGCCTGCTAATTAAGATTTGAAGGAGCCAGTGGTATAGGAACAGAGAGGGATGGATGTACCCTTTTGCACTTGTCTGACAGATTAAAATCAACTGCTTTCAAGGAATTTGAGAAATAGATATAAATATTTCAGGAAGAAGTAAATTTAAGATCTTCAAATGCTACTTTAAAAGGATGCTGGACCATTTGAGAATACTCATTTTAAGTAGAAGAGTTACAGAAGCAGCAAATGATCTCTATTTGCAACAGGGATTAGAACTAAATGTCATATTTTAGGTCCAAGCTTCATGTTTGCTTCTACAAGAACAGACAATTTAAATGTCAGTTATTATAGCTTGTCAATAAATTTCAAAATCTAAGCAAATCTGGAAAACATGACTGACAGCTACAAATTAATTTATCTTTGTTAAATAAGCAGCCAGCACTTCACTGCCATTGCTGACATGCATCACAGTATAACACTACTAATTCAGAGTGTGAGCTGTTGTTTTGTCATGAAGTACAAATTATGCAGATTCTACTCATTGCCTAGGAAGAGAGAAATCTTTGAAGTTGTGATGCCCTTTAGGAGAAGAAATCAGTTATCCCAAAAGCTCTATGGTTTTATACTCACAGAGCAGTGGTATGGTTTAAAACAAAGCACGCCTTCATCAATGCATAAAATCATAACTACTAGTGGGGATGGTAAAAATCACTATTTGCTGCTTAGTAAGAAAAGAAATAGTGTGGAAATAAAGGCCTTCACAAAGTTAGAAGTGAGTTAAAAGCCAGCATGAGCCATTGGTTGGTATGAATATGAAGCCATTAATTTAATCACTTAAATAAAGACACAGCAGACTAAATACAGGGGTGTGTGTGAAACACCAGGCTCTATCCATACTGGGGTGTTGTACCTGAAAATAATTCTAAGATTAATGCCAGTAGCTGGGGTTAGAATTGCCAGATGCTTTTGCTGCAGATTATACAATAAACAGTGTCCTTGACAGCAGTGTTGTAAAAAAGAAGAGAAACAGTGTAAGAAGGGGTTTTATTCAGAGCAGGTGGCCAAACCAGGATGATGTAGAAATTCCCAAATTGCTTCAGTGGTTCTTAGAATGGTTGGGATTGAAGGGGACCTTAAAGACCATCTAGATCCAACCCCCCTGCCATGGGCAGGGACACCTTCCTCTAGACCAGGATGCTCAGAGCTCCATCCAGCCTGGTCTCAAACACATCCAGGGATGGGGCATCCATGACTTCTCTGTGGCTGAAGAAGTTCTGGTGAAGACCGAGGCAAAAAAATCATTGAGTACCTCAGCTCTCTCCATATGCCACTTTATGTGTGCTGCTCAAATTCTCTGCAAATATTTGACCTTTTTTGGGTTTTTTTAACTCTTTTCTATGTTTAGGTGGGTGAGCTTTTTTCATAATTTTTCACTGTTTAGCAAAACATTATGAAGAAGGAAAATAAATTCTTGTTGTTTTTATCATGAGGCTGCTTCTCCAGAGGGATTCAGCCTGATGTGTGTTCTCCCATAGAACATGCTAAGTCAATCTACAAAATTTACAAAAATGCTCAGTTATTTCAGCTGGCTGTTAATCCCAGGGTTTAATGATGATGGTGCAAATGTCAGCACTATTAATTATTTCATAGAGATGTCTAGAAATGTTTCTGTGGTTTGAAGCCTTTTAAGAGACCAGTCGACAGAAGTTAATTTTGGGGCTATAAAATACTCCAGTTGAAAATTTTTGTACTTCAGTAGAAAGCCTGAGAGGAAAGCAGAGAGAGGTGTGATTTGTAGAGCTCAGAGGGGAAATAAAGATATTCTAGGAGACTGGATAATTGGAATAGTTGATTTTGTTTAAAATTATTCCACCACAGTATGACTGCTGTATTCTATAATTTATCTGGACTTTGAGAGGCGTTGTGAAACCAGGTTTGAAAGCACCTGAGCAATAATCTGAGGGGAGAACATGGCAAAATGGACACAGTTTCTCTCTCTGCTCTAGCAGCCACCATGTAATTTAAAGTAACCTTTTCCTGCTACTTGCCATTCATCTGGCTCACCATCCTTCAGGTCTGCTTGCCATGGGATTGTGGTACCCTTTGGATCTACCTGGTGCTGAGCATTTTGAAACTCCAGCTGTTTCTTGAGGGCCCAAAATAAGAGGTGGCCTGTGTTTTGATGACACCTGCTATGTGCCACTTCTAGGTGGCAGCCTAGGGGTGATATCCTTGCAAGTCAGGAAGTGTTTTGAATGTTTTCAGTGCTTCCTTAGCCATTTTCCCTGACTAGTCTCACAAACTAAAGTTTTCTGTTACTGTCAGTCTTTTCAATGCCCACAAGCACCCATGTGATGTCTTTACTTTTGACCACTGGAGCCTTATCTCCTCAAGCATTAAATTAATGTGTTATGACAAATAACACACTATTTAACACTGTTAACCTCTTGGGTTGGGAGGTTCAGAGCTTTGTCTCCTCTGTCCAAGGGCCCAGAGTCACTGTTCATTTGATAATCACTGTAGTTAGCTGATCAAATTTGCATGCCATGAACGTGTCAGGTTTGAGTGTTGTTTTTTTGGTGTGGGTTTGTTTATTTTTTCTATTCTCCTGTCAGATGAGGGAAGAAAGAAAGGTGATATAAATAGAACATGTAATGAAATTGGTCTGAGCAGGAAACTCATCAATCTAGAACTCATAGGTGATGCAAACCCAACAGGTAATAGATAAAAGGTCATCCTATTTCATGGACATTGCTTCAGATAAAATACCTGTTGGAGTTAATAATTCTCACAATAAATCTTGCTAACATAAAGAGCTCACTTGTACAACTGTAGTTATTTTTACATCAATGACCTTAATTAATATGAACTGTTTGCTGTACTGGATTTTGCTCTGTCACCTGAGCGTGGAGGTCCCCAAAATGACCACTAGGGAAAGGAGTTTGTATTATTGCAGTATTTAATTTGTGTCTGGTACCTTAAATTCCTCTAACTTACAGTGAACCATATCAGATGGACCAGTAATTAGGTTCAGCATCAAACACAACATTAGCAAGGAGCCATATAAAGCACTCTCAGTTTGGAGTCAATCAGCCTGGTTTGGACTTTGACTTACCTCAAAAAGAGGTTTTGGACATAGACAACATCTATATGTTTGGACACCTATAAGTTTTTCTATGCTTTTAGGTGATATGAGTTGGCCTAATGAGAGCTCCCACCTCCCACTATGAACCCAGCTTCCACATATCATGCTTATACAAGTTAAATTTATTAGTTAAGCATAAGATTAGGTCTGAGCACCTCTCTGATCAACCCTGCATGGGGCCATGTTTATTCTGCCTGCACCACCAGGGTGCAGGTCAAACATGACTCTCTCTCTCTCTCTCTCTCTCTCTCTCTCTCACCAAACATGACTCACTCTCTCTCTCTCTCTCTCTCTCTCTCTCTCTCTCTCTCTCCCCCCCCTGAAGCTGTAGAGCCAGACTGTCTGGAAGAGGGTAGCAAAGAGCTGAGGTGGGCAGAGTTGTTTGAATTTAAGTTTCTCTGGTAATGGGTTTTTTGTCAGCATAATGTGTAAATACAGAACATTATTCTGATTTATGGAAAGCTTGCTTTATTTCTACACTCTCTTGTGAAAGAGCTGAAAGTTTTCTGCTTGCATTGGGGAAGCCTGAGAACCACCCTGGGGGATCAGAGGCTGAGTGTTGGTATTTTGTCTTAGTCAGCCTCTAAAATGAGCTTCCTGGAACTACCCACGAATATAAAGCATGTCTCCTGCAAAAATTATCCATCTCTTCTTTTCCTGAAAACAAAAACCAGGTAATTACAGGGAAGACTACAGGTAATCTCCAGATTATTGCCTTGCTAGCTGTGACTTCATTCTGATATTTTCCTTGTGTTTTCTGTTCAGAGATAAACCTTCCTTCCCTCTTAGGTTGGCAGTGTCTTTCATGGCATCAGACAGATCCTGCTCTGGGTATCACAGCAGGCATTTGTTCCAGGGCTGGCAAACACCTTTGCTGCTGCGTTCATGAGAGAGAGAGGCAGATTTGGAATTAGTTTTTGAGGCTCCAGGACTTAGATTAATTGGTCAAGAGGTCTGATTTGAACTGCTGTAATTGTGCAGCCAGCAAGTGTCCACTGCATGTGTTTATTCTTTCCTACTTTCAAGCCAGAGGGCTGAGATCAAGTTTCTTAATTAGTTTCTGAAAATAGGAAGAAACCATTGTTCAGTCAGTTCCTACAGAAATGAGGGACGCTGCATATGAAGCAGGGCAATGGGCACAAGAGTTACCTACAGATGGAGGACAAAGTATGTACTCACTTAGTGTCCTGGGTTGCAGTGTATTCTATCACCATCCTTATGAGCTGTTGAAACCAGGTGGGGCAGTGTTTCCTTGCCTCCTCCCCCCAGACTACTTGCTGTTAATGGCCCATCATTGTCCTGCCGCCTGACTCAGAGATAACTCCCTCCGGACTATCTTCTGTTAATGAGCCTAATCAACACTTTGCCTCATGACTCATTACCCCATTGTGAGATGCTCCACCCAGAGGGAGGAACCAAGCATTCCATACTGGATATAATCTGAGACTCTGAACACCAGAGACAACCCTTTCCACTGGATTTCCAGAGGACAGGAGCTACACAGGCACCACTGGACCTGAGGAAGAGCAGACTCTTTTACTACAGGATCACCGCTTCAGAGGACTGCAGCCACCATTCTACCAGACTGCTACCACCACCCTGCCTAACAGGGACTCATGTTGTATCTTGACTCTGTCAGTTTGAACCAGTGTTTTCTTTTACTTTTTTTCCCTTTTCTTTAATTTCCATTAAATTGTTATTCTCACTTGGTGCCTCCCACTGGTTTGTTTTCAAACTAGTACACTTAGGTATCTGCTGATAGCTGTGCTGCCAGCAATAGCTTATGGGTGTGAAGAGGTAAAGCAAGTTCTATTTCTGGAACCTTATAATTTCTAAGCTTTTTTCTTTTTCTTTTTTTTTTCCCCCAAGACAATTCTTGCTTTCTGAGTAAAAAAAATAACAAGGAGAAAGGGTTACAGTACCTTAGAGTAGGGTACTTGTGTGCAAAGTACCTAAGAAGACTTCGTAATGAAAAGCAAATGAAAGATAACTTATAAAACATTCTTCTCTAGCATACAAGATTTTGTGGTGTTTAGTCAAAGGCAGAACTAGGTGAATGGTTATGCTTTATTAAGTGACATTAGTAGAAAAGGAACTATGGAGAGTACAAGAAAAAAAGTTGTAAGAAGCTAATAGAGTTACTTGCAAATTTAACATGGAACATTTCAACTTTTCCTAAGTAGAGATAATCAGACCTTGCTAATCCGTTTTACAAATTCTCACCACGTAGGGATGATTATATTAAAATTGCTTCTTAGTATAAAGCAGAATTCCCTACCCATACTAATATGACAGATCTCTCCTCAAACTATTTGCTTCAATGAGTGTTCCTTTAGTATGGTTCAAGGCATCCCAAAAGCTTGCAGTGAACTGACAAAGGTGCCTTTGAATACTTTAATCATGCATAGCCATCTTCACCCTCTTTAGACTGAGACTAATCTAGATTACATGATTGGTTAGCCTTTCAGAATAAGTTGACCCTTAAATTAAAATGTTGCCTCTTTGAAGATTACCAATCAAATTAAAACAACCAGTCACACTTTAACCTCTAAAATAAATTGGGGTTTTTTAAAGTGTTCTCTTTTAATGATCAGTTCCTATAAAATAATTTGTAATTGTCAGCGCTCCACACTACAGAAATTCAAGCTCATTTGAAGACTAGGACTGCAGTGGGCCCTTCATTCAGCACTTTCTCATCTTTAGAGCTATGGTTTTGGTAAGATCAGAGAAAAAATTAGGATAACACCACTCTCTAAATTGGGTTCACGGTTGAGATGAACTGAGTAGAATGCCTGAAAACCAGTTCTCTTCTGACCACCACGTGAAGAATTCTAACTGCAGAGTCAAGATCTCTTCTTCCACTGCTCACTGAACTCCAGCACATTTGGAGGACTTTCCAGCATACATCTAGTTCAAAGCCTTTTGAAAAGTTTCTGCTTTTGCACCCTGCCTCTGAAGCTGGCTGTGTAATCCCAATGCTGGCAAGCTCCTCTCCTCTTCTTAAGTGGCTCTTTTAGGTGGTATCACCCACAATGGAGGAGGCTCCCTGAGCCCCTGGTGTGTTCTGGGACTCCAGAGACCAATGTTTCTTCCTCCTCCTCCTTGCAAATTTGTTCATCAAGAGGCAGCAGATAAAACGAGAACATACACTCTTTTTTCTTTTCTTTCTTTTTTTTTTTTAAATTTTGTCTTTCATAAAATCTCTTAAAGTGTTCTGTGAAGTACTCTTAAGGTACAGCTAGAGCTAGCTGGCAACAGCGATTATTATTTTTTTTTATTTTTTCACATGCACATCTCAGAAATACTTAACCATAAGAGAATTTCATCTCTATATTGACAAAACTGGTAATTAAGAGCTGATGTAAAATTCTTGCATGAAACTTGCACATCACTCCTTCAATGTTATCCTTCAGATAGTAATTACTATTACTCATGTTGGTTTAAGCCTCAACATTGACAGTGTGAGTTTGCATCCAAAAAATGTGATGTTTGATTTAAACCAGTGTTTTTCAAGTATGCTTGCTGAAGTTGTGAACTTGGGGGATATGCTGGGTGCTCCTACAAAACATCTAATTCAACTTTTTTTTACACAAAGTGATCAGTATCTTTAAATCAATACAATATTTCAAAATAGCTTTAAACTGGAAATATTTTTCACAATAAAAATGTGTCTGTGTGTCATGATGCTGTATGTGAGATTGGGGGATCTGCTGGATCTTCATTCTGGTCTCTTTTTCTTGCCAAGGAGAAAACTTGGGGATCTCTGGGAGGGGTTTCTCCTCTCATTCCAATTTCTGACAATTTTTGAGCTATTTTGTTGCACACATCGTGCATATGAGCTTATGCCCACTCTGGTCAGTATGTATCATCTGAATTATTCCATCAATGGATAAATAACTATAATACAATATTATATAATGTATAAATAGCTATTTCAGTATTTCACAGACATGATTGTGTTCCTGGGTATAGTTATTATTTTAACTCAGAGTTAAACTGTGTCTTGGGCTTGAGCATCATAAGGACAGACCTCATGAACAAGGGTTTATTCAAAAGCTGAAAGCACAGGCATGCCCTGGTAGATGTGGCTCTACTTAACAATTTTAAATTAACTCAGCTGAAG
The DNA here is from genome assembly GCF_000691975.1 of Corvus brachyrhynchos. Lineage (NCBI taxonomy): Eukaryota > Metazoa > Chordata > Aves > Passeriformes > Corvidae > Corvus > Corvus brachyrhynchos. The sequence continues at coordinate 5,015,110 of NW_008246060.1, forward strand.
CTCTGTTTGAGATGTTTAGCAAAACCTAATCAGGGTGTGTTCATCTGGATGTTATTTCTTCCCAGTGAAAGCAGGAAAAAACAGTGCATGAGAGAACAGAGCATCGACAGCAGTATATAAAGCATAAAAAAAAAATCAATAATTATAAATAATAGAAGGTACTGTAACAATGAAATAACCTTTAATGCCAGTTCTCTATCCACTTCTATGAACTTCTGAGAAGATACTTTAACTGCTACTTCCTTCTTTAACATCTCCCTCGCCATATGTGGGGTTATACACAATTTTTTCTTAATGGATCTAAAAAGCCAATAATACAATGGCCTGAGCACAGAAGTGCAGTCAGAAAGGCTTTTCTTTCCCACTCGACAGAGAGATTCAGAGGCTCTGCTATCTAGCCCAGTGTATTGATCTCTGCTTCTTACATGTTAAGTAGGAAATTCTCTCCAGAGTTTATTTGTACTGACACTTTGTTGCCTTGAGGTTTCAGTAAATAGCAGAATTGCACAAAGCAGTTTCTTCTTTGTAAAAATATTCCTTTTAAAGAAAAAAAGGTGTCTATTGCTTTGCAGTTGCATCTTTTCAAGGATCTTCCCTCTTTTTTTTTTTTTTTTTAGTTTTACTTTAGACTTGGAGCTCTGGAGGCAGTTCAGAGCATCTCTTGAAAGACTGGATAGAAAGTTTATGTAAATGAGCTTTGTACTTTCATCTCTCTCCTAGTACACCTTGACAGAATATTCTTCCCCTTTTTCTCCATGGTCATCAAAAAAAAATGAGAACTGTGTTCTCTTCTAAAGGTTCCCTTGCTGTTCTGTGATTTTGTGGACTCCACAGGTTTTATTAGTGTAAACTGAAATTGCTTTCAAAAGCTCTTAATTGGTTTGTCCTGGCTTAGCATATGCCTTGTAGTATTTTTGCAGGTTTTGTTTGGTTGTTTGCCCAATCCTCCCACAACTGTCTAGTTGATCTAGGAGACTTTAGATCAAGTGTTGAAAAATGACATCATGGCATTCTGTGCCTCTTTGTTTGAGCTGAAAACCATCTGTCTGGAGTCTCCAGGGGGTCACAACCCAGCCACTTCAAAGAGAGGTTCTTTTAGTGATTTACTCTCCGGATTCTACTTAGGGTCTATAGATAGATATGTGTCTTCTCTGGCTCACAGTAAATAATTCACTGTACTTTGAGGAGAAAAATACATAATTATATATATAATATACAAAAGCCCACAACAATATTGAACGTGCTTTGAATTTCTATCATTTTTACTTGACTTTGGGTATGCCAGTAGAATGGAAATTAAAGTGCTGTTAAATGGCATTAATGTTGACCACAAAGCAACTGCTTTCAGAACACCATTCTTGTGGGCAGTATTTTTGCAAAATGGTTTGATTTTGTTGTGACCTTTTCTCTTTTATTGTTTGAGGCTTACCCAAATGTATAAAATTGATTTTTTTTTTTTCTTTTTTTTTTTTTTTTTCCTTTGTGCAATTACATGTTGGGGGAACTTCTTCAGGGACCTATAAACCTGACTGTGTTATGCTTTTTTTTGTAACTTATGGCCATTGCAGTTTGGAACCACTGAACAAGGGAGGTTCAAATGTGAATTGAAAGTATCTAACCTGGTGAGAAGAAAGTTCTGACTGACTGTACAGCAAATTCCTCATGTATCTTCTTATGCATAAGGATGATTATTGTTGGTCCCAATGCACATGGAAACCTCACCTTCTTCAAAAACAGCAATTTTAGGGACACACTTGAAGCGTTCTTTCCTGCTGGTGTGCAGTCCTGCCATACGTTTGGGGAAAATGGGAATGCTACCTGGAAAGATTAATCCTTGGCACACAACCCTGAAAGCAGCCAAGTCTGGGAGAGATTATGACTGAAATTTGTCTTGATTCAAGTTTCTCTGAAGGGCAGAACTAACCTCAGTAATGCATGGAGAGCATAGGGGACCTCTGCAACTCAGTGGGTCATGCCCCTTCTGGAAACAGCTTATCAGTTTCTGTGTTTATTCAGTTTTAACTCAATGGGCTTAAAAAAAAAAAGTTTTGGAACACTCCCTCCCAAGGCATCTCAGAGAGCAGTAAATGAGAAAATATATTCAAATATGTTTCTGTGCTCTTGCATGACAAAAAAAAGGTCTTTTGGGAAAGAGGTTTCACAAAAACATTTCAAGGAGTTGGGCACCTTTTCCCATTTTTCAGTAAGTCACAGGCACTACAGGGAATCCCAGAAATTATGTTTGGGGGGATTCTTCTGCTTCATGCTGGAGAAGCCAACATTAGGATATGGTTGATTTTGTAGATACTTTGGAAATAATCTTATAATTATGTGTAAAGACCTTGTTGAGTAAGGTTAAGAGCATTTGCTGTTATCCTTTAGGGAGAAGTTGTTAAAGCGGAGGTCCTAATCTCTTGCCTGGTTCCTCTCTATATCAGGTTGAATTTTATTCACAACAGATGCTGAAAAGTGACAAAGTGTAATTTCTCCAGCTACTGCAGAAAATTGCTCATAATTTTTTGATAGCCATTTAGTCTTGATAAGGTCACATCTTCCAGCTAAACTAGGCTTAGACATATTTATTTCTCTGCATTTAAGGCTGATAGCAAACACTATTTTAATTTTAACAAGTATTTATAGTCCAGGTCTGCACTGCAGTTTATGCCAGGGCTGTGGCTGATTCCTGGAAGGTGTGAGCTCACCTGTGTTAAGGAATGGACTGCAGGATGAGTGGCCTTCTTTGAGGAATCCCAGGAAAATAAGTCCATGTACTTGACTCAAAGAGACAACAGTTTATCAGTTACTTAGATGTGCACTGAAGAGCTCGGTGGGCTGTGTTTAACTGGTGGCTTGAGATGCTATAAACAATGGAATTGAAAACACAAGCACTCCCTGATAAGTACAAGCTCCAGTCAGTAACAGGTGATCTTTTACATTTGCCATCTTTGGAGGGAAAAAAAGTCCAGTGCATTACAGAATTAATTTTATTGAAATGCTTAATAGATTTTACTTTTTAAAAGCTTCCAAGTAGTTTACCAGTTTGCAATTCATCAAGAAATGCATTTGATGTTCCTCCAAAAGGCACTTTCATCACTCCTTCTTTGAGAACATAACTGAATGCAAAGTAAAATATCCAATTGCTAGTAGGTTGATGGGACAAAGGGTTTTTTCCATAGGGGAAGAGAACAGAAATAACTCTAAAGGCAGCTTTGCTAGGCGTCTGGGGACAGAGCTGCTGCTTGGGGTGTAGTGTTCATGAGCTGTCCATAGCAGGAGGGAAATAAGCAGTGTCCCTCTCTTTTCCATTGACTTGCAGTCTGCACTGTCCAGGAGCAGGAAATGAGATTGCACTGGCTGGAACAGAGAGCACCAGGCTGGTCCCAGGAGGTGCACCAGGCCCACAGCCTCCCCCAGGCAGTGAAACAGCCAGGCTTGGGTGACATCTGAGGGATGTGGAGTCCCAGAGAGACCACCTGGGAATTCTGACAGCATTACATCAAGGTGAGAAATGCAAAATCCAGCATAGATGCTAGAGGTCTATTTCCCTAATCAAACAGATGCAGATGAGGTGAACAGGACTGGGACTACCAACAACACTGTTTTGACTGTCAGAAATTAATATATTTAGCATATAAAATTAAGCTTATTGCAAATGTGTTAGATTTAATGTAGGATTTTTATCAAAAGTGCAGTATCTCTTCATGCATTAGATAACTTAGCTTGCAGGTCAGGGCTTTGCCTCACTGTTGGACTTTTATTGTGACATTTGATCTGAAAGCCAATATTTGAAATGAGGGCACAGAAGCTTTCCTTCAGGCCTGCAGGTAGCTAAAGTGACAGCTCCATGTCCCAGCTTCACACCAGAGGTTCAAAATTCTGCACAACCAATGTAACCTGGGGTGTTTTGCTTCACAGCTAAGGGACCATGATCCTAAATATTATTTACCTACTTAGTAGTAGTTATTTAAGAAATAGTAATTAGGCACATTGAAATAGTTAACACATATAAGTAGTTTATGTTAATGTAATACTTTTAAACTGACATCAACAATGTTCTTATCAGACCCATTTGTTGATTACTAATTATTTTAGTCTGAAAGTATTTTTGTGGGTATGGGGAGAAGTGATTTTAGCAAACAACTTCAAGTGCTCCTGTAGTGAACGTATACGGTGATGTCAGATAGAACAAAACCTTTCTGGTCTTGTGGCCTTGTCTCAGTTCCTTTGAATTTAATTATTGAAATTACCTACTATTGTTCCTAAATTAAATATTTAAGCTTTCTAAATGGCTGCCGTCCTGGTTTAGTTAAGGTGAGGTGATTGGTACTGACAGAAGAAGTGAGTTGGATCCTGGTATTGGGGGGGATCACAACTTGTCACTGTTTTCTCAGCACTGCCACCCCTGTGAGGGCCAGTCCAGCACTCTGGTACTGCCCAGGCTAGGAATTTCCATGGAGATTTATTTGCAGTGTCCTGGCTGGGCAGAGGAATATCTGGAGCCAGCTTCCACCTCTGGAAGTACCATAAAAGTGAATATCCTTTCTGCATTACCCGAGGTTTTTTCAGTCTGTGTTTTTCACTTCTCTGATGTTTAATGAGATAATGAAGGAAAGTCACGAGGGGAAGAGAGTCAACTTAGTAATGCATTCTTTGTTTTTGTATGATTTGAATGGAGCTAGGTGTGAATTTTATGCATCTATCTGTCATTCTAATTATGGGGGGAGGGAGGTGGTGTAGATATCTGCAAAGTCCGAAGGCTGTAAGGGTACCCCGTACACAAGAACTTAAATTAAGGACTAATAAAATAAAGTACCAGTTTATTGCCACTATGGTGCTGAGCAAAAGGGCTGGGATTGTCAGATTTATCTTTGTTGCATGCCTTTAGCTTTTTTTAAAAGGCAGGTGATTATGTTCTAGCTACATGTTTTCTGATTTTGGTTTTTTGGGGTGTTTTTTGCATGCATCTTAAAACTTTTGAGAGCAAGTAGAAAAAAAAAAATTTTTAAATAATTTTAAAATGAAGACTGGGAGACAGTCACATTTTCTTGAATATAACGTGAGATTCTAATGATAATTTAAATTATTCATAAAGCCTAAATAATTAGTCACTCTAGTTTTCAAGCAGACAGACAAGCAATATATACTGCATAACTAAGGTTAGAATTCTGTTTTAGGTGTTAAGTAGCATGAACACATTTATAAAATCTTATTTTTAAGAGATCCACCTTGTGCTTGTAACAGCACAGCCATCACATATTTCTTCTCAAATTTTGTATCATCAAGCACAGATTCCATGCTAACAGACTTTAATAGTTAGAGGAACTTGAATATTTTTAAGCCCCTTCACTTGCTGGCCAGGCTGCATTAGCCCAACATGTCCCTCATCAGATCTCCAGGAAACACCTGAAGAATGAGGCAAGGGCAGACTGATGTCCCCAGGGTACTCTGCCATCCATAAAGGATGTATGGCAGCTGATTTCTGAGCCACACATGCTGTCTTTTGACTTCCATGTCCTCCGTGGTTTTTGGTGTTCTCCATGGCTGTGTCTTGTTTGGTTTTGATTCTCTGCAGCCTTTTAACTGCAGCCATTCAAAAGCAGAGCTTTTTCTCAGTGTAAATTCACACTAAGGGAAGAAACACTTCCTTTTGTTTGTTTTGAAACTAGCAATGATACGCTCATATCCTTCTGTTGTTCCTAATCACTGCTTTACAGATAGCTGTGACTGTTTCTGACACACACTCTTGCCCAAGGCCCATATTTTATCATCCTCTTCCAAGTCGTGTTCAGACACATTAGGCTCTGGAGTGGCCTTGTTAACGTAGTCCATCACGGAGAAGCTGATTGATACCCGATCATCCTTTGCACCACCTTTTGTTTCTCTATGCCCTTTCATGAGACATAAAGAAGCAGGAAAGCAGCACAGCAAGCAGTAATCATGATACAGGCAAAGCAGAGATTTATGTATTGCCTAATGAAGGCTTTTCTTTGTGCTCTGTGCCTGGCCTAGGATTGCTCATATCAGTTTTCCTTTATTCTGTTGTTGTTTGACTGTTAGCACGCTGCTGAAGCTGCCCTAAAGCTGGCTTGGAGGTATGGCTTTTCTTGGTCATTAGGGAGGATGCAGAGGCAATCTTTTCATATGAAAAGCTGTCTGAGGGGTGGGGACTGAGGGTAAAGGTCTCTCATGTTCATTTCTGTCACTGAATTTCCTCTGCCTTTTTTTTTTTATGCCTTAAATATGATTTTTAATCATTTAATAGTCACGAAGTGGTTCTTTCTGTGGTCCTGAACACGTGCTCCTCTCCTTTGAGAACTGTGTTTGCTGTCTTGAGCAGATGTCATCCATCCCCTCCCTGTTAAGCCCCTCTGAGTCATTTATAACAGTGTCTGCCTGTATTGGTCCCTGAAACCTCTTCTGTAGCCCTCATCTCTTCCGTAGAAAATTATATTCACATGTCACACTTGACCCTATTCTTCAGGATCTGGCCTGGAAATTGTAAAAATTCAGCCTGACACGGAGCCTGGCACTTTCCAGTTTCTATTTCCTGGGCAGTGTTAGAGCTGTGGATGGCACATGGCAGCCAGGAGTGCAGGCACCCCACTCCTGTGATGGGTGGCAACCACTGAGCCACCTGCTCTGTGCCCATTGCTGCCTGGCACAGAGCAGGGTTTGGGGCACGGGGGGCTGCCGAGGCCCTTCCCAGCTGGGGTGTGTGTGGGGCTGGGACTGCCACTGGCTCTGAGCGATTGGTGCTCACCTCTTGGTCCATGATGGCTTCTGCCACTAACAGCTGTGACAGTGTCTTTGTTATTTCCCTAATCCCCTCCCCAGGTAAGTGTTTCCAGCACAGGACATCATTAACATTCTCTCACATCATCAGAGATACCAAGTAAGAATTTATTTTTCTGGCGGGAAGTCAAATATGCACTAAAAAGAAATGAGAACCAATTGTGAGTATTTTAAATCAAAAACCTGCTAGAAATGGCATGGCAGTATCCTGTTGCCCACTTCTATGGGAATTAAATATGACTCCTGACTTGTAGGTACTATTTGAGTATTTCCCTGTGCAATATGCTTGGTAATGCAACAAGGGCTGGAGCTCAAATGCATTTTCACATGTAAAGATTGTAAGGGAATTTTCTCTAGGAAGAAAAAAATAAAAGAGGCACTGGAGAGCAGAGCAGCCTATAAACCATGCAGAGACACAGCTCAAAAGTGACTTTATTTTGAAACAAAGGAGTTGCTTATTTCCATGAAGCTGAACTGTGTTTATTTCAACTCTGATAAATGGAGACACATGTGACAAATGAATGTCTTAGTAGTTTTGGACAGGGAAACTGATAAGGTCCTATCTTGTTTGCATCAAAGTCCTAAAATCCATAGAATTTAATCAAACCAGAAGTGTTCACCGAACTTTATAACAAAATAATACCTTCTATTTTCCTTAATAAACCTGACTTCAGCATTGTTAACATTTGGCCTTCAATTTCTTTAAAATTATTTTAAATGTCACCTACTATCAGTATAGAAGGAATGATTTCTAGTAAGACACCAGGATTGAATCACTCTGTAATTATAATAATTGTATTTACAGAGGAGGAAACAGGTTCTCTCATAGGGAGAATATTTTAATTTGTTCTGCTGTTTGTGGTGTCTCCTTTTCTTTTTCTTTTATTTTTTTTTTCTTTAATTCCCAGTGGGTAGGTTAAAAAGTAAAAAGACAGAATTTTCCCCAGGAGACTGATTCTCCCCAGGCAGAATACATATTTTAAAGTGACTACCATCAATGTGATGTGGTAATAGACCTTCATCCCTAATGCAAGCACTGGCAGCAACTGAGGCATCCGAGGCATCATTTACTAGAATATAACTGCAGATGACTTTTTGTGGCTTTTTGTAGCAATCTGACTTCAATTCAAACCATAATCAGCTAATCACTGGCAATTTTCAGATATGAGTCAAGCTAATTTCAAGACAATCCGCCTTAGTTTCATTGAGCAGCCCTGGGGATGATGTTTATGTTGATGTCCATTAGTATTCCAACTGACAGTAATGTAAGCTCTGCAAAAAGGAAAAAAAAAATCCCACAAAAAAAAGGCCTCTCTAAAATGAGCAATAACAAAAAGTCTGCCAGCCTTTCTGCAGAAGTGCAGAAAATGGAAGTTTATTTTTCACCACCTGTGTTCTCCCAGCAGGAGATCTGAACCTGGGATGGAGCTGTGTAAGTAAGCAAAGGGTCATTGAGGATACTCACCCTGACTGGAAGGGGTATTTTAGCTTCTCTTCAGCACTGAACGTCAAAACATTTGCTGTGCCTAAAATCATGGAAACTAAGAATGGGGTTGGAATTAAGGCCTCACAACATGTCTGTGACTTTTTGCAAGAGCTTTTAGCTTCAAACCACCAACAACTCCCCTGCCATGCACCACTAAGGTATGTAAGTAAATGAGTCTAGAACCTGATAGATTGAGGGGTCTCTTTCCTTGTGTTTTGCCTTTTAACCATTACTTGAATTGTTTCTCTCTTTGCAGCCTGTAGATTTAGATACACACAACACCCCATTTGCAGAGAAACATCCCCCACAACACAGAGGTGTGGGTCTTCGAGTCATGCAGCCAAAGAGATGCTGTGAGACTGAAGTGGATAACTTAACCAAACGAGCAGATTTCTTTTATGGAAACACTCTATAAGTCCATTAGTTTATGAGCAGAAATTGGGTGGGTAAATCCTGTCCCTGGCACTGCTGAACACAGAGGGGGGTGTTTTTGGCATCTATTTCATGGTGGGGGGAGTAAACACTGAGGTCCATTTCTTGATGCAAGATAATATTGTAATTGCAGTACTAACCTTGCCAGGGAGCATTTGTTTCATTTTGCCATCGTGGTTAGCAACTGCAGCTTTGGAGCTATTGCCAGTGCTTCCTTTGCCTTCAGCATGCCAGTAAGAGGAAATTCAAGTGCTGTGGGATCTCTTGGCCTCTTCTTGGGAGCCTCGGAGAGAAACTTCTCAGTGCCTCAGTGCCAGAGACACGCAGGGTCTGTCCCTCCCACCTCAGAGGCCTTAGTGGTCTTGGCACCTCACTGTGGGGGAGGAACAAGACAGAATTTTCACCTAAACCCTGATGGGGAATCCACAGGGAGAGGGACAGGAGTCTCTTATTGCAGCTACTATTATTTGATCAAGCTTGAAAACAGCAAATCCCACAAAACCCCATGAAATATGCGGCACTAAAAAAAAAATCTTTATTCCAAATCAATCACCACTTAAGCAGACTGAAATGAACAGTAAAAAACTACACCCCCAGTGTGTTGAGCAATCAGATATTCAGTGCTTCATCTTGAGTAACACCAGCCAGGAAACACTTCTGTGGCCATCCCCTGTTTGGATCTCTATTAACTGTGATCACTGAGGAAGTGGACCTGGAGTCATAAACAATTTTATTCAGTGTACAAGGGTGGTGAGATGGCAACCAGAGTGATAACACAGCTAAAAAGGGAATACAGATTAATAGAAAGTGTTCAGAATGTCATTTGAAAAAGCAGCGGTCCTTCACCCTCGATAGCGTGTTCAGCTGGCTGCATCTCAAAAACATGAAGAGCAGAAACAGTTCTACAGAGATAACATGATTGGTTCTGTAGGAAAACTTCCATAAGGAGAGAATGTGAAATGACAGTACCTGTTTATCATGGATGAGATAAATCAGGCAGAACAAGCTCCTGTTAGACAAAGTAATTAACGGCATCCTTGTTCTCAGAAAGGTCTTCTTTAAGGAGATTTTAAAAAATAAAACATGATTTAATTATGGTGGGTAACAGCAATTGTGAAGCTTGCACTGATCATGCAACATAAACATTATATTGCATGTCACAGCTGCACATTAGAACATAGGCAACATTCTTGTGCTATCATATATGTTTTTATGTGGCATATGGCATAGAATCTTCTGATGTATTATATTGGACCACATTAACTTTTACTGCAGTATTACACTGTGATAAGTTGTGTGTATATATCCACATTACAATACATTATGTATGAGATGTACAATGTATGCACACAGTGTTATAGGTCCATGTCTATATAAAACATAATTAAAAATCTAATCTTAATATATTAATACCAAATTTCTTTTTGGTCACATTTAACAAAAATATAGGAGAGAAATAAAAGAGAGGAACCTAAGATGGATGAGAAGAAACTCCCTAGGTGTGTTAGATATAATTATGTAATTGCTATATGAGTTCAGATTATATGAGTATGTATATTTTTATAGACTCCAGATGTTGGACTATATGTCTAAAATGCATATTTCAAATATATATACACAAATAAAGCATGTTATTATTTTTGTATTTATAAAATCTACAAATCCTATACACGCAGATATTTTTATATATGACATACATAGAAGAAGAGGTGCCATCATGCTCTATGGGTATATGGATTGATATAACAGCAGTTTTTTCCACGCAGGTCATTCCATAATTGCTCATTAGGAAGGAGGTTGCCTGAAAAACAAAAGACTGGGTAGCAGCAAAAAAATAATTACTGTGGAGTACTGGACACAATTTTTTCTGTGTGTCAATCTGAGACACAGTTGAGATAGTTACACGTTGCCAATGTCTTACAGCAGTTGCAAAACAAAGCTTCCAAGGCCCTTTTTGAGGTGGCTCCCACAACACCCAACCACAAATCCCAAGATCTGTCCAGCTGCAATAGTTCTAAATGTCATTCCTTTGTCATTGCATGTTGATGCTGTAGCCAGAAGGGCAGACTTGGTGCTGTTTGCTGGGGCCCGTAGAGGTGTTAAGAACATTTCTGTGCATTTGGGAAGAAACTTCTGCTGCCCAAAGAGGCTCCCAGCTCCACAGAGTGCTGCAGTTGATCCCACAAGGCACCTCATGCCACTTTGGCCTGATGGGGAGTGTGGGAAGGTGTAGTGCCAGTGTGACTGGCCCACAGAGTGATTTAAAATACCTTCCGTGCAGATTTTGCACAGCAGCACTGCCAGCGCCATAAATATTCATGGAAAGCAAATACAAGAGGAATTTGTGCCCAATGAATGTATTTTAAAAGGGTTGTAAAATACTCAGAGAAAATATGTCCAGCATGAACTAGAGGCCCAAGTCTGGGAGTTACTGACACATTCCCCCAGCACTAAGCACCTGATTGCAGCTCCTCAGATTCCTGAGACAGGCCTAGGTCCTGAGCAGAACAAGTACCCATAGGCTTGCTCAGTACTTTGTGTATTCCAGCCCTACCAGGGTGCTTGATCCAGAGATACTCTGCTAGAAGCTCTTAAAGCACTCTCTGACCTGTGGTGCTGCCATATGTCAAAGTCAGATATTCAGTGAGAGAAATGTGGAATTCCCCTGAATAAATAACACAAATGGAAGATTATGAATACAGTTTTGCTATTAAAATGAGAATTTTGTTCCACATTTAAGTAATTTGTCATTAAAAAACACAGCCCAAGTAGTAGATCCAACAGTACGAGAGAAAGGTAAAGTCATGTTTGGTAGCAG
>NW_008246060.1:5026699-5037773 GCF_000691975.1 Corvus brachyrhynchos
GGAATGCTAAGCTGTTTTTACCTGGGCTCCTCTCAGAACTATCTTTTAGCAGGATCAAGATTTATTGAGCCCTGCTTGTTTGAGATGAACAGTGGCTTCCCCTTCATAGCTTTTTGCTGGGGGGGAGGTATTCATTCCAAAGGTGAGGAAATGAATCAATATCCATTCCATTGGATGTTGATTTATTGCCATTCTGAATTCCTCCTTCCTTGAAAAATGATGAAATATTTCCATCATTTGTGTGTGCGCAGAATGCACCCAGTAAAGCCTCCAACAGGATCAACATTGTTAAAGGACAGTTTCAAGCCCTGGCAAACACAGAGGTCACAGAGCTCTCCTCAGTCAGACTGATGGGTGGAGTATCTCAGGAACACGTGTGCAATACCTGGGCACTGCACCTGGAGGGCTCTGAGGAACAGAAAACAAAGGCTGTGCTTCAGCACAGACCCCAGCGAAGGCGAGGGCACAGCCAGCAAGCAAGAGATTGAAATGGGAAATTAAGCAGCAGCAAAGGCCAGTGCTGGCAGTGTCAACCCAGCTGTTTCCTGTGCTGCAGGAAGGGCTGGGGACAGAGTGTCCCAGGCTTTCCCATGTGCAGCTGGCTTGCCAGGGTGCAATTCCAGCCACCAGCCCAGTCTCATCACTGTGCATCAGCTGTGTGACCTAAAAGGGGGCGAGGAGCTGAGTGCAGACAGACCTGCATCATTACCTGCAGTGAAAATCCCAGATCCAAAGCCTTCAGGTGCTCTGCAGTGATTAACAGTATCACAGCATCCTGGTGATACATCTTCCTAAAAAACACAGGCTGGGAATAATCCTAAAGTTCATTAATTTATTAATGTGTCAGATGGCCACCCAAACACCTGAGCTGAAACCAGGAAAAGTCTTTAGCAAACTTCAGTTGCCTCCAGGCTAAAGTCTCAACTTGGAGTGCTACTGGGATGGCTGGGAAGGGGGTCCACAGAGGCACAGTTGTCTCACATGTGCTCTTATTAGCACCCACTCCTCTACTGCCATATGGCACCTTCTGTTGAGATATGCTGTAAACAAAATTGCAGAAGTCTAAATAATATTTAAGTAAAAGCAGCATAGGCCCAAGTGCTTCTTGGTGCAACTGAGAGTTGTAATCATTCCTTTTCATCATTACAGCTAAGTCTGCTCAGCTGCCCTTACAGTGAGTTTCATCTCGGTCTAATTCTTTTCTGAAGTTAGAAGAGAAAGTTCATTTGACAATAATCAATGAATCACACACTATTGGCACTGGGTTAGTTGAGTGCTGATGTGGATGGCAGCTCAGCTGGCCTTCTATTGTAGTAAAGAGATTGAATTTTCAGTAAAACTGGCATCCTTGTAGAGCCCGCGCTGAATTACGGCGCCTGTGGGAAGTCAGCCTTTCCTGGCAAGGAAAAATGAAGTGAAAAGCAATTTTCAGTTAAGAATTTCCTTTCTTCAATGATGAATTCTGGAGCAAGTCTTCAAGTTTATTTGTGCCAGACACCCACAAACGCAGGGCTGTGCAGCTGCAACCCTTCTGGAGTAATAGGTCAGTACAGCAGTACAAGGAGAGGTGAGACGATGAAAGTAGTAGTGATTACAAACACTATTCACAGAATCACAGAATATTCTGAGTTGCAAGGCACCCATAAGGACCTTCAAGTCCAGCTCTAAAGTGAGTGGCCCATACAGGGATTGAATCTACAACCTTGGCATTATTAGCACCAGGCTCGAACGGAGTTCGAGTTAGGGTCAACTCCAAAAACATTTCAAGGGGATTTTTGTTGTTTGGAGAAGATAGCAATATGTGAAGCAGGACACATGGGCAGCAGTTCTAGACAAAAACTAACCAGCTTCAGCATTTGTTTAACACTGGCAAATCACCAGCTCCTGTGGATTCCATCAGACACTTCTACTGATTCCTGTCATGCCCACACTAAACCCACCGTTTTCCTGCCTCTTTTCAGTAACTCCTTCCATAGCATTAGTCACAATAAAGGACTAAACTGTAATCACTATAACTTTGTGGTACACCTGCATTTAACCTGACAGAACAGACAGTCCAGAAGAAAATAAAAGAAAATCTTGCTCTAGGTTGGGAAAAAACTTTTTCTATTAAAAATGGGTCTTAAACCCTGTGTGAAGTTAATTGCCAATAACTTTTTTTTTTGTCCCGCTCCCTTCCCTGTAAGGATGCTTTTTAACTTTTCCCTGCAATTGACCTAAGCCTTGTCCTCTGCTTGCCATGGCTATACAGTGTGTGTGTCAATCAGCTGCAATGACATACATTTAGTTGCAAGTAATTATGTTTGGCCAGATAAAATTGTACAGTTAAACTTAATTATCACCAGATGTGTTTCAATATAGCCTTTCAACCTCTGAATTATCCAATATACTCTCACTCACACTTTTACTTTATCTCATTAATTGACTCAGTAACTAATCCCAGGCAACTATCTGTACTGTAACCATAATGAGGGAGGTTAAGCTAGGCCGTAGGACTACAGGCTAGGCTGTGGCTTTGCCTGAGCTTCAGAAGCCTGAAAGCTTGGCTTTTGAAAGGGCTGGCTTATGGTCCCGAGTTACTCCAGTACCTTAGATATTACCTGTTACCTCCCAGGCACAGCTCCATTGGAATGTGGAGGTGGTTTTGTTTGCATCTCCGTTGATGAGTCAGAGGAAGCTGGGGACAAGAAAAGAGCTGAATACATCAGTGTTCCCATTCACTTGGCTGAAGAGAAAGCAGAGGAAGAGCTTTGCCTCACAGCTTGACTTTTGGTTCCCAGGACAGTCCCAGGGACACTTACCTATGTGGAGTCCATGGATCATTGCTGGTCTTGGGGCTTTCGTCCCAGAAGAGCCCCTCAGATGTGAGGAGCAGGAAGATCCTTTGAAAAGAGAGGAGCCAGGCCACTGCAGCCTTTCTTCTGTCAATGCAATTGAGTTCCTGCCTTTTTTATTTTTAATGTATCTTCCAACCACTTCTTTTTTAAATTTGCACTTCCTCTAGTAATGATGTATCCCACTGGGGGGAAGAAAGGGAAAACTTACTGTTTACCTTGGAATCTTTGCTGAATTGATTAAAGGTATGATAAAATACCCAAGCACTTATTGCCATGATTTATTTAATATGGCTATATAAAAGACATTCCAACACCAAATTTTATTCAGAAGAGATAATTCAGAAAGTATATGTTTTATTAAAAAGATAATAAAATGAAAGCAACAAATCTTCATAATTCAAAGTATACTAATGGCCAGATTCTATGATCAATAGTGAGCTCTCTCTTCAATAGTGAGCTCTCTCTTCATTTTGGGTGCCAATTATTGGTAGATAGGGTTACTACAGTAAATTCATATTGGACATTTCTTTCATCTCCCTACCAAGAATGATGTAAAAATGGAGTCATGAAAATTCCCTGCCTTAGAGAAAACTTAAAATGACGAAGGTAACACATTTTTGAAGAGTGTTGGCCCAAAAGGCCTAGGAGAACAAGGTTTAAACTGAAGAGGTGGAAGAAGGGTGGGAGGAGGGGTGTGGAATGATATTGTCAATTAAACCCTGGGTGAGGGAATGAAAAATGACATCACCTGCATATTTCTGACACCCACACCAACACACAGGGCTGATAAACACAGCAAATTTCAGCTTGGTGAAGTGGGACACTTAAGAGTAGATTTAAAGGGACAGTTTCTCAAATATGCTGTTTTAGGGGACAAAGAGAACAATAAAACGGCTGTGTTGTATGTTTGATGCTCATCCAAAATGATTTTGTCTGGCTCATGAAATAGTAAACTTCTTGCCTTAGAGGTGGTCATTCTTCTCATCCTTTGCTTATTCCTTTCTTTCCCTCCCGCAATATCAAGCTCCTTAAAGAAACAACAAAAACCACCACTTTGAATGAGTTACCTCATCTTCAGGAGGCTTTTATAAATGGAAGGATTAGAGGTACACAGAGAAATTAAGGATAGGAAGACCAGGAAGACAGGCATTTATTTTATTGTATGTGTGCCATGTCACATAAACTGGCAGATGACCTCAAACTTGTGCTGATGTTTCTCACTACAGAACAGTGATCTCCCTTGAGAAGGTGAGGATAAATCTCCCTTGGAACTCCACAGGATTTTAGAAAGCAGCTACTGAACCAACAAGCCAGGAGTTCATGGCTTGCCTTTGAGTCCTAACCAACAGAAGCATTTAGAAACCTTGGACAATCTAAGCCTCTGATATGGGGGTTATCAACATCTGGCTTTTAGTGAGTGTGCACAGACCTTCAGGGACAGGAGATGGGCACAGGGCAGCAGCTCCATGCTGAAACCTTACAGCTGAGGTAATGCTAACCTCAGACACCCATGAGTTGTGACTGCAGTGATGAACAGCAAGACACCTGGGTGAGTGCCTGGATGGTCACACCTTTTCCCAGCTCTGTGGTCACTGCCAGTGAGGAAAAGCAGAGAGCAGGGAGGGCCCAATGCAATGCACAGGCTCTTGAAAATCTCAGTCCTCAGAGAGAAGGAAAAAATCTAATAATAATTACAGATAAAATGTAGTTTGTTCAGGAAGCACTGGTTTCCAAATTTAGAATGGGCTCCTTCTACAGCAGTAAAAGCCCACTACAGTAACAAAAATTTTAAAATTCCCTGTCTGTTGCTCAGAGTGGAGTCATGAGTCAAGCACGGTGTGAGCTTCTGCCCTGCACACCTCTCCAAGCCCCTGGCTCAGGAATGTCTCATGCAGCCTGGCTGGCTGGCAGCACCCCAAGGGCAGCCCCTCACCCCATGTGCCTCACACAGTCCTGCCCAAGGTCCCCCTCGTGCCCACCACACGTGGCTGGGTTTCCCCAGGTGGGGCAGGGCTCACTGCTGCCCACTATCCCCAGCCCCCTTTCTGATAAGATCGAACACAAAGGGCATTTTCAGCACCATATTCGTGGTTATAGCCAAAGAAAAGCAATTTTCCCCTCAGGAGGTGAGTCCTATGAGCTCCTTTGCACAGTAACCTCATTGAGCAGCTCCAGAAGCACAAGGTTACTGCACTTACTTAATATGCAACCCAGCACTGTGTATTTTCATACTTAATATGCAGATCTAATTGCTTGCCTGCATTTTGATTACCTTCTCTTCCTGGAATTTGCTCTTGTGTGGCTAATCCTAGTGAACTTCAAAGCATGAACTCGGTGGCTTTTATTTTTTTATTTCTGCAGTTTGTGTCTGAGGCCAATGTCAAAACTCTTTGTAAGGAGCAGGATTTACATTTTTTAGTTTAGAAAAGAAAAAATAAAGTCTCTTAGCAGTCAGTTGTCCTCTTTTTTTAACCTCAGGACCTTTATGTTACTGACCTGGAAGGTTACCCATTTGGTCTGGCCTTAATTAGCACTTCCACATTGTCTCCTGCCAGCAGCATCCTCAGTCCTGCCCACCTAATACCAGCTTCAAGAATGGCTCATATGTAATCCTTTTCAAGACAAGGGCTATTCTTCATTTCTGTGTAAATGCAAAGCAATTTGTCTAAGTATTTCTCTGTCTCAAACTGCTAAACCCAACCCACACAAATGCATTTCCCTGTAAGTGCCCCCACTTCCCACACTCTCCCTCACTTTTCACATCTTTTCCCATTATCCACCTCACCAGCAATAAAATGCAATAAATTTGTTTGCCTCTTTTGATGTGGTGAGTGTCTACTTTAAATGCCACCTTGTTTAGAGATTAAAAAAACAGAAAAAGGAAAAATAGCCACAGAACAAACTAATCTCCCTTTCCAAATATAAAATAAAAGCTGTCTTATTTTTAGGCTTTGCAGCAGCTCATGTGTCATTTTCATCATTTCTTTCTCTCTCGATGACTGAGAAGCAGTGAGAGGAGGCGAGAAAAGACTTTTTTTTTTTTTTGTTCCCCCTGGAAAATACATATTCAGAGCTTTCCCTAACCTGATTTCCTTCTGTATTAAATCACCCATAGCCAAAGCTAAAATGAGCCTCAATAACCTGACGTATTTGTCAACTTTTTGTAAAATGTGTATCAGTGATTAGACATTAATATAAGAGCATCAGCAACGTGAATCATGGAGGCTGTAATTTTTAATGTTGTAAATCATTAGATTTGCAGCACATGGCAGCAAGCTAAGAGAAGCAGGGCTTCCAGGGGTGGTTGAGAGCAGGCTGGGAAGTAGGGCAATTTCATCAGAAATGAACCGTCCCTTTAGCCCGAGAGCAGAGGGAAGAAGTAGTGCAAGAATCAATTTTAGACAATACTGGGCCCATTCAGTATCTTGCATGAGTCACACAGGACCTGACTCCTGCTCAGCTGGACCAACAATGAGCTGTTCCAGCAATTCCAGGGACAGCAGATCCAGCCATTAACTCTTTCAATTTCTTGGATTCCTCATGAATAAGAGGAGATTTTTTTTTTTCCTTTTAGTTTTTTTTTCAATACCCTTCAACAGGGAGATACCAACACCAGATGAGCTTCGAGCTCCTGCCCTTGAGACTTAATTTCCCCAAAATGACAACTAATACCTTCACAGAGAGCAGCATTTCTGGCAGGTATCAGCTCAGTGAACACAGGTGGTAATTCATTCTGATGTCTGTATGTCTCTTCACAGGAGGTTTTGTTAGCCAGTGTACTATGCTAGTAGAAACATCTAGCTGGGCTGCACAATTACAAACACAACATTCTGTGCCTTAAATATTTGACTTTTAGGTTAAACTGCCAGGAGAAAAAGGTGAAAGCTTAGTTCATACTACCACAGATGCTTTGCATCAAAAAGCCCTTTCGGTGTGTAAATACTGAATTTTTCTAAAGGTGTTGACTACCCTAGGAGAAGAAAGCATGAATACATCCAATAAACACCCTTGAAATCCATTCTTCTGCCCTCTCAGCTGTGGTGAAGAAGGTTATTTGGGGAATCTGCCAGCTGATGCACTTTACAGTGATGTTATTTGCCTGTTGGGACCTTTGGCTGTTGATTACAAGTTCCAAGCGTAAGGAGCGAGGGCAGCTGCAGAAGGCCTGGCTGTGCTGTGCTGTGCTGTGCCCCGGGTTTGTCGCTGTGCTCCTGAACAGCAGCTCAAGATCTGGCACCACACGCTGCTGTGAAGGGGTGGTATTGCTTTGCCCTGAGCTCTGTGTGCCTCTCCCCCCTTTTAGCCCTAGCACCGGGCCTATTTGCTTCCCTGGTAGTTAAGCTGAGTATTCGCTGACTAAACCATAACTCCAGCTCCTGCTTCTTCCTTAGTCTTGCTCCCCAAGCTGTCCCCAGGCCTCTTGCTTGAACCTTTGTCCCAGCTTGCCATCAGCCATGCACAGCCCCAGTCCCTCTGTGTTGGACACGCACCACCCTCTGTCACAGTCCTGCCTTAAAAATAGAACTTTTCCTGTTTCTCTCAAAGACTGCCAATGTTTCTAGTGGAGGAGCTGGAATAAATAGCACATAGCTATTAATTAACACTGGTGCTTCATCTGAATGTTTTAAAGTCTGACAGATCTATTAATAGTAAAGAGTCAAGGCACCTAATTTCTGGGTACTCTAAAATTCAATATCAAGTCTGTTTGACTGTCCTGGATTTCTGTTGAAAATTATCATGCATAAGTTTCTGCTAAGCTGTGTTTCTTTGTCTTGATGTTATCAAGTTTGGTGCTTATTTGTTCAATGGATAATCTGGATCCTGCAGCAGACTGTCCTCAGGACAGATGCAAGATCCAAAAGGATTGAGGAAAATGTCACTCTGCCAAACTAAAACCACCAAACCCCACAACAATCTCCTGAGATTAAAAAAAAGAGCAGAAGAGACAGTAAAAAGCAAGAAGTCCTGGAGGATCTTTTTCAAGACTCCAGAACTGGACAGGAGTCACAATTTTCCTTTAAGGACTGGAATTAACCTCCAATCTTGTCAGCTGTTGGTAAGGGTTTTGCTCTATCCTACTCATCAGCCACAGCTGGTTGAGGCCCTAAAGCACAGGGCAGCATAGAATCTACATTTAGCTGGTTTTAACTCACAGCAAGAGCATTAGGACAGGAGTAGGTGCCCTACAAGTCTTTTCTTCATATAGTGGAGGAAGTAGTTTTCTGTCATTCGAGAAAAAGAGAATATGTGGCTGGATAAATGATGATGACTAATAACATGCCCAATAATAATAGTAAGCAGACTTCAGGTGCAAGGTAACATTGTATTTTCCTTTAATATTCACTATTTACCTATCCTCTTGTAGAAGGTCTCATCACAATTAGAAATTTCAGTTCTCGTTCATTAGCACTTAAAGCAGCATAATGTTAATGCTAATTGGACAGAGCAAGCAGACATCCTGCTTTTAGAATGATAACTCCCTCTGTGTGCATTACCCTTCTTCTCATATGTATAGTATGGATCTTGCACACTGTGTCTTGTAAAAAAAGAAAGAGAAAAAATAGAGAAAACACTATGTTTCTGAAAGCTAGAATAAAGATGTAACACAATATCTTAAAAAATACAGCATTAAAAGTGAGAAATGCTGAGAGTGAACAAATGATTTTGTTAATTTTTGCATCCATGCATGATGGAATTCACTCTCTCATCACAGACTGGATTCGTTCCTCTGTTGTGCACTGTTCTGGACATAACGCCACAGAAACTGATAAAGATAAATGGTGATAAAGAAGCAGGAGCAAAGATAGAAAAACTATGAAGGATGAGGTTTTTATATCCAAAATAGGGACCTGACTTTTAAAGATAACTACACCAAATAAGATCAATAAAGGAGTAAATTAGACTTGAATTAGGTCCTGCAATGAATCTGTGGGACTTTGTTATTATTTAGCTAATTCCGTGCCAGCCTGAGGAAGCTGGAACAGGGGTTTGTGTGAACAAGGATCCCCAGGTCACACCAAGGGCACCAGCTGCATGAATTGCCCTGTTTCTTTAGCCACCAATCCAGTACACAGGAAAAAGTGCACATTGGGTCCTCTGGAAAAGCAGAAATCCAGATGAACCACAGGGACTGTGGGACCAGAACCAGCTGGAAGAAACGCTGAAGTGTGGAATGATCTCCCCAAGGACAAGATCTTTGCAAGCCAACAACCAGGGCTGTGCCAGGACTAAACCCAACTGCTTGTTCAAAGACTATGGAAGAGTCCTTAGCTATAACTGTGAAAATACAAATTACCCTGTTTTATTGTATAAACTCGGGTTTTTTTCTTTCAAGTGTAACTCAGGAACTATACACCCCTGAAATAGATGAGTATGTTTCATTCATCCTGAAACTTCTCTACACTCAGCTCTCTCTTATAAATAATAGCTCGTTCCTCTGATCAAACAGTGCCATTTGGAGCACATCCAGAACTGTGGATCAAAATCCACACCTCTTGGGCAGTAACTCATGCCTTGGGAAGCCTCCTATCCGTGCTAAGAAACCATTCAGAAGCATAGCTGTCTAAACAAACAGGCTAAATAGAATTTATTATTTTTTAGTATAGTTTAATGCTCTTGTATTTAGCCATTTTTCAAGTAAAATATCTCTCTCTACAATAATTAAGTAATTCCAGGTGCATATGAGGGACAGTGCAAAGGCCAGTGTCCAAAATGATTTTGATTTAATATTAATGTAAAAAATATCATATATTTACTATAGAGAGTTTGAAAGAATAGCATATATATAGGTGTCACGTATATTAAAAAGAAAAGTAAAAGGAAGGGACACTAGGGAGAACTAGAATTCTAAACTTGTTCAAAGATGATAGAATTTTGAAATTGGATAATTTTAAAGCTTTTCTCATTTTAAAGACAAAAACCCCATGATATAAGTACCCTCCAGCAAAGGTGCTTGCTTAAATACTGAGTCTGTATCATAATTTTCACAGCCAAAAAAAAAGAGTAACACAAGAGGCACTATTCTCCAGAAAAGACACTTCTGTAAATTTTATATATTCTCCACCCTGGACTTCCATTTCTGACATGCAGTCCACATTCTCTTGATATGGAAGGATGGAAGGAAAAACAACATTTCTTAAAAATACTTTCTTTGATATGGTTTCAAATCAAATTTAGTTTGGAGTTAGACAAGACTTTCAGTAAGAAGGTTCAAAAGCAGATTTTAGTCACAAAATACCCCAGAGGCCTGCTGTATTTTTAGTATCTACAGAGGCATCTCCAGGGCAGGAGCTCTTCATTCTTTCTCTCTCATTTTCCTGACCTCTTGATTGGGAGAGTATTTTCTAGCCGTCAGGATGTTTTTAATGAGAAATATTAAAAACTTCATTACTGTGAGAAAAAGTGGGGGGTTTGGGAAAACACACAATGATTTTGTATTTAAAACTAAGTCTTTATAAAGACTCTGCTCTTCCAATTCACTAGACATCTCTATTCACAAGACCTAAAAAATGATAATTACCCCTGACATGCAGTTTGAGTTGAAAATTTAAACGATAAGCTTTACATTAAGACCACAGTACAGGAAAGGTTTAGTAATAAACAGAGAGTTTATAACAAAAAGTCTTTATAATAAAACTTATAGAAGAGATAAAACATTTCAGCAGAATTTTCAATAGTATTTTTTCACAAAGTTTTCTGTAAAGAACCTGCACCTAATTTTATCTCCAAAGACCAGGGGTGTTAACCACTGATTGAGTCCTTATGTCAATTATATCCAAATTTCCCAGATTGCCTAAAAATATCAGTCATTAAACTCAATGGCAGCTAATCTAGTTACATCCACAGAAACAGAGTTTTCTATTTATTTCTTTTGCCTTTTTCATCTCCATTTTTATCCCTCTTAACGAGTTTGGGTCCAGAAAAGATGCTCTCTAAAAACTGTACATGTAATTTCTCAGCTCTAAACAGGAAAATATACTCACAGTACACATAACTGAATTTCTTTTCCCCCCACATGGAGAGGTTGGATCCCATTTGCAACACTTTGACTCTAAAACATTCCTACTTTTTCCTCCTGGGGGGCACTGATAAATAGACTTTGGTGTTATTGCTCCACAGTGACTGAAGTGTGCAGTTCATTGACCTAAGTTTTGAGGACAAATTGCACACTAAGGCTCCTCGCTTTCCATAAGGGTGAGACTATTTTTTTTTTTAAACCTGCCAAGATATTATTCCTA
>NW_008246060.1:5037789-5060598 GCF_000691975.1 Corvus brachyrhynchos
AATTACTCCACTGTTGCCCAGCATGTCTGATGCCAGAGCAGTTAAATTAACATTTTTTGAGAGTATTAAATACACCCATGGGCACAGTTGTACACATTCGTACAAGTTATTAACATAAATAAGAAAGAAATTACTGTAACACTTGAGCTGACCTATGATCAAATTATCTGCTGACAAGTCCCACCATATATCAAATAACTTGCTTTTATTCTTTAGCAAAAGTGATGCTTGACAGAGGCACAGTTACAAAACATTGGAAGAGGAGTAAACAAAAATTCTCCGGCTTTACAAGAAGTAAAAATTTTGCTATTTTACAAAAATAGATTTTAAAAAATATATACCCTGGGAGAAAAAAAACCCCAAATCACTATGATCTTGATATATGCCAGTTAAAATTCATCTCATTCCCCCCACTTTCCCTCATAAATCAAAACTGAATGCAGAGATCCCAGGGATGAGGAGCAGGTGGTAAAACAGCATAAAAATCTCTTTTCTATACTTCCACAGAGAACCAAATTCATGTTGAAAAGAATGGGTCATTTTTACTGCTAGTTTAGCCACATGGCTCCCAGGTACCAATTTTGTGAAGTAGTATCCATTTTTAATGTGGGTCATTTGTTTCCTCTGCAGATCTCCTTGAGACTTACGGAACCTACAGTCATGGATTATTCCAGTTATGCTTTTGAGCGTAGAATAATGATTGGACAGGTTATCTTCCCTTTAATCTGCACAAGGCATGGCAGAGAATGCAGAAATTCTATCCTCTCTAACATAAAACAATTCTCCAATCCCAGCACCTGAAAGAGACATGGGCACTGATACCCTGTAAATTGTCCATGCCTCACATTCCTCTAGGCCAGCTGTAACTGCTAAAACCAAACCTACCAGGCAGGTAGCTCAGAAATAAATGTACACAGTTGGAGATTTGCTATAGAAAAGCTTATAGCTTGGATTCACTTGAGAAGTAAGAGCCTTGTCCCCAACTCTTCTCCAGCTTCTGTCCCAATCACATAAAATCATTTGGTTTCCTTCATTTTTTAATATCTGCTCTAAATCCCGAGGCACGTGTCCCAGGTCTCTGGCCCTAAGTACTTCGTGTCAAAAACCTAATGATATCAAGACTAGCAAGTCATGTATCCCTGAGAGCCAAGAGATGGAACATGGATGTCACCAAGTCATGGGTGTCACTGAGACCCTGGACTAAGCAGTGACACAAGAGCCCTCATGCCACCACCACAGAAGGCCCCTGGGGACAGTCCAAACCAGAAATCTCAGATGCATTAAGGCTTCTAGTTTTTCTACATCTCTACTTATGTATGTAAAGAGAGCTTGGGGTGGCTGCTGAGACATTTGCTGAGCTATTGCCAAGACAAATTGCTGTGCAATCCTGGGACCAAAGGCAGGTCTGAGAGTTAAATTCTTCTTGGTCATGGAAGGTAATGTTCAATCCTCAGGCATGGGAAGGAAAAAATATCACGACAAAACACCCCAAGAGAGCAAAGCAAAGCAGTGCAAGGCTGAGCAAGCATTCTGTTTCCATGATCTGTGTGTTCAATCACACAGCACTGGAGAATTAAGTAGTATTCAGCAGGCTGAGAGCACTGAATAGAAATTCATATCAAGTTCATTCTACGGTATCAGACATGGTTTGTCACCACATAAGGAAATGTATTTGAGCTACATGAAGGTTGATGCCTTATGTTTTTTAATAAAGTGGAGGACAGATTACAAACCTTTGCCTTCAGCCCCAGCAGTAGATGGAAGCTATTTCCTTTGACATGCAGAATAACTTGCCTTTTTTGAAGTTACAATAAGATAATGTAAAAAGCTTTGAATACCACATAATGTGAAGTGGGAAGGTGTTAAACTACAGCATCTGAAAGAAAATACTGCTGGATGTAAAAGAAGGTAGGGCTCTAGAGAAAATAGACCAGCAGAATAAAATCCAAAATGACCATGTGGTACCAGTCTAAAGGGAAGAGTAGACTGATGTTTGCTCCTTTAATTATGGTTTCTTGGAAAGTTCTAACATTTTAATACAGTGCTCCTCATTCCTATCTATGCTCCAGAAAATAAAAAAAAGCAAACCCTTCCAGAGCAGTTAAATCAAGACCTGCTTCCTCCTGGCCATGCTCCTCAGCCACCAGGTCTCTTCCCCTCAGTGATGGCCCTGCCCAAGGCCAGGCTGGCCCAGGCACAGGATGGTGACATATCTCCCTCCTTTCTCAAGTGCAGTCAGCAGCCAGGAGGGATGCTGCAAGCATTCAGCTGCATGGCATGGGCAGATTCCTTGAAAGAACCCACTCTGGAGCACCCCTCCATCTAAACAGTAGATATGGAAGACAGGCAAGGATAGGCATCAGGAACTCAGCTACTGGCCCAGTGAAGAGAGAGAAAAATGTTTAATTGTCTCCAGGAAGTTCAGAAGTTCACATCAGCCCTGGGATAAAGGCAGGAAGGTTGTAGGTGTTACAGGAATTATGTGACACAGTTACTGACAAAAGTCTACTAATCCCTTAGGGCACCAAGTATTTTGAGACCTTTAGTATGCTTTATATCCAGTCTGTCTAAAACTCACAAAGCTTAGAGGCACAGCTCCCTTCTAGGGCATCTGTTTTGTTTTGGGGTTTTCCTTTTTTACTATTGCACATGCTTTAATTTAATTTCTTCACTTCAGCCAGTGTTGATGCTCCCTTTTTAAGAGAGCTTTCGAATACTGCAAAGAAAGACTTTGCAGAAGCAGCTTTCAGAAAGCTGTTTAAAGATCTGTATCTCAGTGGCCCTGACATCCTCCCACCACAAAGCTTTCCAAACACAAACGTGCATTTTTATGATGTCTCAGAAGAGGCATGTCAGCCTTCAGGGCTGGCTCCTCACAATGCTGAGGAGGCTGTACAGCAGATGTAGGGAACTAAATCAAGCCAGTTGATTCCTGTGCAGTGTCATGGCTGTAAAATCCTCCATGAGGAACAATGTGGAAAGCAGTTGTATTTGTGCATTCATCATACATGCCATGGCAAATGACAGTTTTATGGTTAAATGCACTTGAATGGAAGGTTAAGGTTCATCTCTCTCCTCTGCCCTAGACTTCATATATCACCTCAGGTAGAACTAGGAGTCAAATAGTACCTTAAACAGCAGATTTACTTTCCCCTGCCTTGTATTTTCAAGTGTGTAGTAGCAATTCTTCCCAAGCTTGTCTCTTTAGATTAGGCACATGTGCCTGGAGGTTTGCTTGGGGCTTGGAGCAAGGGCAAGCCTCAAGTCAGGCAGGGACCCTGGAAGCTGTAGTGAAAGCAAAACCAGCAGCACATAAAGCAGGCAATACCTGAGCTCAGTCCAGCTCCAGGGAAGACAGTGTCACGCTGTCCTTTTCTGGTTCTGAGCACTTCCCCAAGCCAGCTCTCAGCTGCAGAGAGCTCCTACAAGAAACCAGGCCCTGGCGCTTTTTCAGAGTTGTATCAGAACTAAGGTTGAATTAAGGCCCTGACAGTTCCTGTGGCATTAGACACATAACAGACAGGTTTTATTTTCTTGTTTAAATATGTGAGTTTCAAAATACTCATAAATCTGGGAGGAGTAAGTACACAAATTCTCTGTATGCAATGAGGAATGCGCTGGCCAATAAGTTTGTTAAGGCTAAAAACTGAAAAAAGAAAAAAATAATTAAACCAGAATGCTTCTGTCATTCTTGAAGTAAACCCAAAGATAGGATTCTGAACTTTTATGAAAATCAGAAGGCAGTGAAAAGGTGGGGATTTTTGCCAGCTGACTGTTCAGCACTTTGCCAAGTTGTTGGTGTCTCCTCTCCATCACCTTTGCATGTTATGAACAAAAGTATTTCTCGGTTGCAGAGGTTCATCAGTTCAGTTGTGTTTATGTAGCCCTCAAGAAACCAAAGAACTGCATACTTTAAGTACATGCAGATTTCTGGAAACCACGACATTTTTTGGAGCTGCTCATTTCTCTACAGGTAAAATAAATTCTGAATTTAATTGAGTGGGTTTTTTTCCAGCCACGGTGAAAGATAAGGGGGATGCTGGTTAATGACTACACAGGGGCTGGGCTCCAATAACATTGTGGGCATGGTGGAAGCTGTAGAATGCAGAGATATTGCACATGATTTGTAGGTTGCGAAAAGAGAGTTTTGTACATTTTGCCCTGTGTACTAAAAGAAAGGATTTATTTAATAGGCTGGTGGGGATACTTTAAATGGATAGCACTGTACCTTGAAAGTACTATCCTTGTCTACTTAAATAGATTGGAACTATGCTCTCTTCCTTGTTGCTCCCATCCCAGAGAGATGTTTTAGAGGCCTTGTGTGTTCGTTCTGCAGGCACAACCGTCAGGCAGATTTTGCTGCTTTACTTCCAGCAGTTAACCAAATCCACATTTCTCCACTAGTAATAGCAGTTGCAGTTTGGCATATTGAATAGGAATCAGAGAGAGACAAAAATCACACTCAAGGAAAGCACAGCAGTGTCTTCAACTAACAGCACTTACCACAAGAATAATAATAGAAGATATGTTAAATGGAGGTATAATTCAAGCAAAATAAAAATGTGTTTGCTAGAAAAGATTGTAAGAAACAATCTGGGCATTGATTATCCATGTCATAAACAGTTTAGGGGAAGAGAGAGTCCTGAATCAGTATTTCCCATGCTTTTTTCTCTGCTGAATTCCCTTAGTAGTGTAATAAAAAATTCCTGGGTAGCTCATACCCCTCCTCAGCATGTTTCCATTTATTTGTTGGGGGTTTTTTTGGTTTGGTTTGGTTTTTTGTTTGTTTGGTTAGGTTTTTTGGGTTTTTTTTGTTTTTTGGGGTGTTTGGTTGGTTGGTTAGTTGGTTTGGGTTTTTTGTGGGTTTTTTTTTTTTTTTTCTTGGTCGGTTTGAGGTTTTTCCTCCTTTAATTTTTTTTTTTACTCTTTATATCTGTTTTTATCCTCTCTCATGCTTTCAGTCCTCTTTCTCCATCTCCTTCCTCGTACATTTATTTTCTTGTTGGCAGTTCTCTTAACTTCCTTTCCTAATGTATTTATTTTTCCAGGTATTTTCCCCTCTCCTGGTTTTTTTCAGAGGTGCTGGAGATGCAGACCGTGCTGCTAAAGCTCAGGGCTGAGCTGCTCCTCGCTAGGAACAGGGTGAAAAAAGGCTGAAGAGAGCAGGAACAGCTGCCTGGAATCTGAGCCTGTCACCTGCTCCTTATCAGCTGCTCCTTCAGGAGAGTGCCCTGGGGTCAGGAGGAGTGGAGAGTTCACTGGGAAGGGGGGAAGGATGTGCAAAGCCCTCACTGAGGCCCAGACCCAGATCCAAAAGCTTTTCACAGCCATGAATTGTGCCCTACCCAGGAGTGGTCTCCTGGTAAAAGGAGGCAGTAGTTGCCAGGTTTGGGAATTTGGAGCATTTGGAACATTTTCTCAGACATGCTGTTCTTCAGGCTAATTATTTCACATTTTTCATCCAAGATGAAGGTCATTTGATGCATTGAGCTATCATCCAGGGCCTTGGGGGCTTTGGGGGGACAACTGCACGTTATGAACATCAGCTGTGTTTCTTCCCAATTATGCTAAGAGATGCTAAGCCCTAAGAGAGACCTAAAGAAACAAAACTTGCCAGATTGTAGGGGATTGTATCATTCAGAGGCTCTGACAGGCGCCAGTTGGATCAGCCATCATGCAATGCAGCTCCCATGATCCAGGATTAATCAGCCAGAGCTCAGCCCCTAGAAAACCCCTGCAGAGCAGAAATTGCCAACCAGCTTCTCCTTCAGCCCTTCAGCTCATCAATACCTCTGAGTCTTTAAGAGTTATCCTGCTTTAATAAAAATGCAAAGCTACTAATAGAAATCTCCACATGGAAATTCTTTGTGCTGATTCAATTTCCTAATCCAATAATTTTATAGAGTCTTGAGGAGAGCAGGTATATCTTGATCAAAATCTTGGATTTTTTCGGAACGGGAAAGATGCAAAATGTAGGAAAACATTTGTGCATTGAGGCTAATAAAAGAGCCAAAAAAAATAATATTTCATTGGCCTTCAAGGCTTTTGGAAAAGCCATTCCTGTGGCCAGAGACAAGCAGTGCAAATATGACTGTGTATTTACACAGGTTCTAGTGTTAGAAATCACCAGTGTGGCCCTCAGACCAGAAGATCCCTGTATCACCATCCACTGGCTGCTGGCACCTCTGTGGTGACAGGCTGTTACAGCAATGGATGAAGAAGAATACTCAGTTTTTTGGTGGTTTACTAATCTGCAGTGAAATGGTTAATTTTTGGGAGTTTCACTGCACATTCATTACAAGGCAATTTGACTGGAAATTTAATAGGATTATTTTTGACTGGCTGAGGTTAATGGTATTACCTGTTTGGCTTTTATGAAATCTCAGTAATTTAGCAATATTTATCTGAGTCACCATAAAAGTATAGAAATTGATAGTAAAATTAGAGACAGCTGGGAACAGGAGGAAATGAGACAAATTAAACCAAACCCATGCTCTTAGGAAAACACAAATGCCAAATTAAGTATGTTTGGATAACAGTTTAAATAATCCAATTTAACACTAATAAAGGTACTTTAGACCCAAGTTCTGCCTGATTTTATATATGATTGTGCAGAGGAAAACATCAGTCGAGAGGCAGAGAGCCTGGGCCCCACAGGGATACCAAGGGAATGGGCAGCTTGGACACCTGTAACTTTCCATACTCATTTCACGTATTCCTAATAGTTTTTCACTAAACTACAAAGGCACAGGTTTTGTCCTAGAGAATTGCTAAGGGACAGCATTTATAATGAAAAAGTATATAGAGCAACAAATGGTTTTGGAGTTTCTTAAGGCTTTGATTATTGTAATATTTCTAATTGGTTTCTGGGTTACACAGAGAGTTAGAGACTGTTTATCCCAAAGGTTTTGCCCCTGTCTCATGGCTGCACCTCTGTTTGAAAGCGATGATTCAGGAAATTCTTTTTTTTGACAAAATCATTATTTAGATGGAGGTTCCAGCTAAAGTTTTTGCTTTTTATTTGTCCCTTCATTTTCTTTGGATATGGGCAAGCCAACTGAAGAGAATACTTACAGGTTTTACACTGTGGTGCCACTTGGTGAATTTTACTCAATGGCTGTTCAGACAACGTTCAATGCATATAAATCTTCCATTCCACAAGCAGAACTGAAAGAAAAGGAAATTTCTTTTCAGGGATTGAGAGCTTTGTTTCACAGTACAGTACACATGTACAGTATGTGGCCAGGAAACAAAAGTCAAAGAAATATAAAGAGAATTGTTACATGGCATACATCAAAAGATGTCAACAGCTGTTCCAAAAAGCAAAATAACTGAGTATGACTATCACCCACAAAGGATCATGACACTGTAACTTTCACATAAGATGCAATTCCCAAAGATCCTTGACTCTTCTTGTTGTTTTATTGTTAATGTTTTATTCCTTTTTCTGTATTTTCATGTAGCTGTGACACTCTTCATATCTTGCTGTTTACATCTAAAATGGGTACCTGAGATTTTGTACATGTAAAAGATCTGTTTGGATCCATGCTAGAAGAATACCCTCACAGGAAGGCCTGCAAGAAAAGGAAGCAAATAGAAAAGGTGCTTCATACAGAGGCCTGCAATGACTGTCAAGGTGTGAAACCACTCCAATCTTCCCCTTTGTACAAGCAATTTCACAGACATCACTAGAGCAGGCCACTCAAGTTATGTTCATGAAGAAGCTTTTACTGTAAGCACCTCTGATTCAGAGCCTCGTGAGTCCAGGTCTCCTGAGGACTTTTGGTAGATTTACAACAGAGAAAAGTTGTATGTGTTGACTTGCTGCAGAAAAGAAACCCCCAAACAAACCCATGTATTTATATTGCTGCATAAATGTTAACAAAAATATGTTCAACTCTAGAGCTATGACACTTGGAGGATTCCCAGGGTGCAATAGCTCAAGGAAAAGAGTACTGATACTTAATTGTGGGGACATTTGCTATTTCCTATCCCAAGATTGTACATCCAGAGCTCATTCTATGGCTGAACTCCTAGACACAAGGATGAACTTCCCTTATTTAGGCTAAATTGAAGAAAAATATTTTAAAATCAGGTTAAATTTAAGATTTAAAGAAAGGAATTTGTTCCTTGCAGCTGGTTTTAAGAGCTACTTTATCAAGAGATTTGATACACTTCATGATTTTGAAAAAGGAATAGCAATAAGGTCCTGTGTCTGGACTTCTGCCTGTGAAGATATTGCCTATATATGCTGGCAAGTGCTCCAGAGCTGGGTCTATGGGACTTTCCTGGCTAGTGCCAAGCTGGAAGAGCATCTTTTCTTCTTCTCTTCCTGCTGGAATTTGAGCAGCGAGAAGAAGGAAGGGTAAGCCAGGGAAGTTCATTTCTGGAAGGAAGACACTCATTAAGTTCAAATGGGTCCTGGGAGACAAAAAACTGCTCCTTGACCAGACCAAGGGATAATGGAATGTACAGAGAGTGAAATGCAAAAGCAGGAAAAGGAAACCTGTGTTAACATTCTAGTTCATACTGCCCTTGTGCTACTCCACACCCCTGTGTTTTGGTTTCCAGCAGTGAGCAGGACAGGCAAACCAGGCCCCTTTCAGATAGAGTTAAACTGAAAGGTGTGCTCTGCTTGCTCCCTACAGGACCAGGCTAGAAGCTGCCCAAAGCAATATCTCCTAAAATGTGCACAGGGTGGATTTCAACCACCAGCTGCATGCCAACTCCTATCATCTTCAGATCTTCTCCTCATTTGCTAACATCAGCATAGTCCCAGAGACCAGGGCTTCTTGGGATAACAGGAATGGGAGGATACCCACAGTTGACAGTCTGGGACTTTGCTGACTAAGAAACCTGGAAGGGTAACGTCCGGTGAAGCATCAAAATAACAACACAAAGCCTTGCTCCCTCTTTAGCCAGTGGAAAAGAATAAAATGTAGTAGAGGAACTGGAGTGAAAGGAAAGAGCTGATGACCTGGCACAAAGGGGAAGAGGGAGAGGGAGGGGAAGGCCGAAACAAAAAAGAACTCAGACATTGTAGCTTGAAACTGTGCTTATGTTTTACACCATAGTGAGTGTTTTATCAAACATTTCCTTTGATGCCAAAGCAAAACATCATCTCTCTCCAAAAGCTCTTACCCTATAATGGAGTCTGTTTAAAATATTTTTGAAAAAATGCTGAAAATGCTTGAGGTTACCCCATGATCAAATTACAGCTTAGGGAGTTAGACTCATGGTCTATTAGAATTCTGGTTAGCATGCACATTTTATCACAGATGTTTTATTAAAAGGGGTTTCCTTGTCATTATCTAATGACTTGGTCTTTCAATCATGATAGGTCCCGGGTTTGTGACGTGCTCCTGAGAGTTAAACAGAAAATAAATATTCCAGTTCTTACCTGCTGCCCTTCCAGTTTGAGGTGGAAACACTAAACAGTCTCATGGATGTATCTGATTTGATTTGCATTGCTGAGAAAGTAAATCTTACCAGAGAGAAATCTAAGCAAAAGGATATGCTGCTTTCTTTTTTTCAGTCTGTGTTATTCCATGCTGGATGAGATTATACCGTGCCACATCTTCAATTTAACTGCATTCCTCAGTTTCTCTGCTCCCCAGTATTTTCATCCAAGGCCCTAAAAGGGGTTGCAGGTCTGCAGATGTTGGCTTGTGGTGCCTGAATGTTACTTGACTGAGCAATAAAATGATGGGATACTTCCCCCATGTCTCGGAATGAACAAGGAAACCAATTAGCTTACATGCATCAGCTGAGAAAAAATAAAGCAAGTTGGACAGCACCCAAGCAGAGATACTCAGCAGGAGGAGGTGCAGCACCAAGCACATCAGGAGGACAGCAGCATTTGAGAGGTTTGGTTCAACCAGGTGACAACTTAAAGGTTTCAGGAAACTGGATGGAGATAAACTGAGACTGAAGAGTAGATTCATCTGTCTTCAGCATCCAGTAATGGGTACCAGATGCTAGAGAGCTGCTTTGGTCACTGAGAAGCCTAACTCAGGCCATGACCTCCTGACAAGGCAGAGCTCAGCCTGCCTGGCCCCAGTAGACTGTGGCTGATCCCAGACTGCAGATCTACCCTGGTGCTGGGTAACTGAGGGCGGAGCAGCAGGATTTGGCACACATCAAGACCCCAAGGAGTAACACCCCCATGGTTTACTGTCTGATGACAGCTCCATCCATCACATCCTATCATTCTGCCATTGCCTAGAGGTCTCGATTCAATAAAGGCAGTAAAAAGGAGTCTCTGCATTACTGCTGGTAGTGGTGGAAATGGAAAAGATTTCTTTATGTAATCACGTAATTTATGAAAATACTTTTCAGTATTTTCTGAAAAGTTCCAAAAGTCAGGAGTTCTGCTCACAAGAGCAACTGAACTCACATACTGTTCCCATGGCCAGTCCTTACAGACTCCCAGACAGGTAGATTTTTAGCAAGGACTGGATAAGAATTTGCATAGCTAGATTTCAAAACTTATTTTTAAGTACTTTCATGCCAGCAATCAGGGACTGGTTTCCACTCCCTTCCCTTTTCCCACACAAATATGGCTTTGCACCTCAGAGTCCCAGCTACTCTGCTGGAGACATTGCACTCTGCTCAGCTGCCTGCCTGGTGCAAGTTTTGGAATGAGAGCCACTGAAGAACAGTGAGGAAGGCTCTCCTCCCAGGAGGATTCATGTTGGGAGACCCGCACTGCAGGACATCTGAATATATCTGTACCCCAATCAAAACCCAGGCTTAGTTACTGTTACATTGCAATACTGCAAGATGTAAAAAGAAATAACATATAAAATGTTATACAAGCAAAATAAAGAGAAAAAGAAACTTACCAAAAATACAGAGGCAATATATATGTGACTCATCATCCCAAAACTGTTTGAATGCCATGCCCACCAGAACCCTAGAAAAATCAAGAAAAATAATATCATTTGTGTTTGTTTACCAACCAGTTTAGATTTATTCAGTTACAGGGATTTTTTCCCTTTTCATAAAGAGCGCATTAAGGGAGGAGCACATTCACAGTGTGCAACATTCACACTAATAGGGCAAAGGAAGCTACGGTAAATTGATTAGGGAATTCACCATTCAGTGCTTCCCTCAAGTGTTGCATCCATCTTTTACTGATTAATAATGAAGCATTAATGAAAATGTTTCTGTGTCTCCATGCTCCCACCAATTAAATGTGGTGCAGAAAAAAACATACAGCCTTTGGAAATTTTTATTTGTCTCACTTGCCAGACAAGCAGTAGAGTAATTCTTTACTGGGAATATTGGTAAAACAAGATCTGCATTTAGGGGTTCAGACTGGTAAAGATGGATTCTTAAGCTGACATTTAAGAATCACTGACTCTCAAATACCACATTAGCAATCAAGAAATCAACAGTGTTTAGAAGAAATATAATTAGCTCAGCATGCTCTGCTTGAAACAAATACTGTAGCTATCAGCTGCACCAAGTGCCAGAAGAAAAGAAATAGGGAATTTGTTTTCCATTGTAATACATTATATTTTACTTTATTAAAGCCATAAGAGCTTGAGACATTAATATTTCTGAGAAACTGCTGGAGCCAGCTTAGATCAGGGTGGATTTTTCTCCATTAGCTGAGCGAATTCTGGGAAAGCAATCTGTCTTCTTCTTGCTTGGTCTGTACTAAATGCATTGCCATGACACTGGGCGAGACAGCCGGGCAGGATGTATGCAAGGTTATTAACGTGTTTTCATTTCATTTATGTACAGAAGTTACTGAGATTGTGCTTGAGACATAATTGCATTAGGCTTTATCTAAATTGACCTTCTTATTCTAGACTTAAGTGGGGAGGATGTCAAGCAAACAGGCCATGAAAGGCAGTGCTGCTGGGTACAGATGGCAAAGCTTACAAGTAAGGAGAGAGCAGAAATTGGAATCAAAGTAGTAAATATTTACTCAAAGCCAGTCAGCACTGGAAGGGCTTTAAACTGACTGCTGCTTTGAAACTTGTTTGTGTGTATGGTGGTCTCAGACCACTGCAGGGTTGAAAGCTGCCACCCTTCCTGGATTTCTTAGCAAAGAAGGTGTAGATTAAATCCTAAATGTGTTTGGGAATTGAACTGTACACACAAAGCTGATCGCTCCAGTACATAATATAGGATGACCATTAGCTCCTACTGTGCCTCTTCTCCAATCAAAAAGGGGCTTTCAGTTCCTCACTGTCTATCACTTTAGCACTTCTCACAAGTACCTTTTGTGCATTTGGAATTGGAGAGAGAGCTGAAGCATGAAATCACACTTCCTTAGCTTGCTCAATGCCAGCACCACACTTTTCTCATCAGGGAATAAGAAGGAAGTAACACCCTTCATGGCCTTGGACCTCCCCAGCACTAAAGGCTCTGTCCCTGCCGAAACCACAGGGTGCAGTAACCCGGGGAAACAGGTCACCCATCACTTGCTGACAAAGCACCACTTCAGCCAACAGGTACCAAGAGAGTGAGAAGTCTGTTGATAAAAATTTCATAGAGCCAGAGACTGACAAAGAGTTTTCTAAAATAAGCAAAAAATTTGAAAAGCACTGGGTTGGAGAAGAGTGACAGAAACAGGAAATGTGCATTTTTAGGAGGAGGGCAGGGGCACAAGTTGCAGTGAGTGTTGTGGTGCTCTTAGACTGCGAGCCAGTGTGCCTAGGTGCCCTGGTCAGATAAATAGCAATGCATTAGTTTTAAAACTCTGCTCTGAAATGTCACCTTCATCTCCATTGATCTCTATTACCAAACAGGTCCTTCACTGTCACTTGTGACAAAAAGCATTAGTCAATGAAAAGCTCTAAATAACTTGAGGAAGACAAGAAAGCTCTTCTCTCTTAGCCACACAAAATAACATTAGAAAAAAAAGGCTGAGAAAGTAGGGCACTGAAAAAAAGCATCTCATACTGAAACTAAAAATTGAAATATTCTATTCTAATCCTGTCACATTTATCAAAAATATTTGGTGGTAGGGTTATTTTTTTCTCCTCTAGAAAGGATGTTTCTGTCAATGAGGAAATAGCCTAGTGAAATGTTCTTAATATTTAATCCCCACACTACACCAACTGCTACACCAACCAGGGCAGCTGGTGCCACAGATCTACTGCAAGACTGAAAGTTACCCAAGATGTCCCAAGGCTGAAGTTGCATTTGAACCACTGAATGATCTCCACCAAACCACTGAGAAAGAACTGGTGGCTGGCAGATGGCAACAACCCAGGCGACTTCAGCAGCCTCTTCACACCAGGTGTCCTCCATCCCCTCTTATTGAAACACAAGCACCCCGCTCCCTGGCATCTCTGCTGCTGCAGGACAAGATATTCCCCTGGTGTGTAACCAGCAGGATGTGCTGTTCCTCTGTGTGCTTATGAGCACACCCTTGATTTTAGGATAGGCAGCTCTCTGGCTTGTGCCACAAGCTGTATGTGCTTCCCCACTTCAAACCCAAGCGTGCATCCACCACTCATGGAACAGACAAAACTTGTATTTTGGGTGAGACTAGGTCACAGACTTGCTCACAAATCACACCCTGGAGCTCTGAGCTTGGGAAATGTATCAGCAGTGTTTAAGCACAGCTGCTTACGGTAGGGAAGAGGGCACTGTTTAAATTTATCCCAATTGCAAAATGAGCACTCTGTTTTCCTGCCCTAACAGTCTATTGCAATATTTGTTCCCTGAGCAACAGACTTGGTGCTCAAGATAGGCAGTTTTGCTACCTGTACTTGGTGCTCAGTCCAACAAACATTGTCAGCAGAACCAGGGTGGGTCAGTTGTGATGTCCAAACACTTTTGTCCATCGGCCTGCAGTCAGCCTCCCCTGGGCTGTGCTCCTCCAGCCACGCTAGCTGTGGAGTACTTGCCTGCCATAGTGCTGACCATGCCACCGTTTGGGGGGTATGCAAAGTAAAAACTTGGTTTTAGCAGAGCAGTTGTCCATCAGGAATAAAACAGGTGGGTTTAGGCAATGATTTAGAAAGCTGGTTGCACCAATTCCTATGACCAGTTTGGACAGGCACAGCTACATAAGAAAAAAGAAACAACCAACCAACAGAAAAACCACAACCAGTTTTGGAGATGTTTTTGTCATTACTTCAGGACTGAGAGCAATGGCCCTGCTGTAACCACTAACATATCCATGAACTGCCATCATATCCATCTGTCAGAGCTCGGTGTTTCAGAAGCTGTCACTAGAGAGGAGTTTCCAGGGAATTTATGTTTCTCTGTTCTTCCCTTAAATCTTAAGCCAAAGGCAGACGAAGGTGGCTGTAAATCCCCCTGGTGCTGTCCACTCAGAGGGACATCTCCACAGAGCTGAAGGCTGAGGCACAGTTCAGAGCAATCCTTTCTGTGACACAGCTCTGAGACTGATTTGCTCTGCTGACACATCCTTCATAGCAGAGAAGACAAATGGAAGCAAGAAGAAGATGTTATGAGGGAGGGGGTGCATGTACTGGCTCCACATCGCCCAGCAGGATACAAAGGGAAGGTCTGGGCTCTCTGAGGTCTCCCCAGAGCCACCACCCTGCCCTGCAGCTTTTCTTAGATCATGCCTGTAACCCTATACTCTGCAGCATAAATGTTGAACTACAGCTTTTGTTCCTTGTTTTCCATAAATATTGCAGTAATTAGCCGAATTTAATTACAGTTATCATGAAATAACAAGCATTAATCAGATTCTAGGAGCAGCTGTATTTTGCTCTTTTGAAAGCAAGAAACTATTTTAAAACTATTTCATTAAAAGCATAAAATTATTTTAAAATCAAAGCAAAAAGCATTCTATATATAGAGTGGCATTATCCCAATGCACACAAACACCTCAAAATAATAATAAAAAGGCCATCTTGATAGGATGATGTTGCATTAAGGACCTTGTACAGGGACAAAATCAAAAGTAACATTTAGCTGGATAGTGCACTGGACCTAAAAGAGACACAGAGAGAACAACATAAAATACAACAGTTTTCTCATCTTTACCATTTAGGCTGCTGACATGTGCTTTCTGTAGAGATGCCCATCTAATTACAGAATCATGGAGTTCTTTAAATGTGCATAAATTGCTCTAATTCACACATCAGTTCCTCCTTTGCATTGCAAGAAACGTGTCGGTGCAATGCAGATCAAGCCCTTTATAGATAAAAAGCAGTTTGCTTTTGAGATCCTCTGCTCATTAGCTTTCCGTTTTCCCTCCTCCTCGTGTAATGTGGGATCCATCTGGGATCAGACATAAAAGAGCAGAAGTGCTGTGGAAGGTTCCCACCTGCAGGCCACTGAGGACAGTGGGCAGGACAAGGTGTCTTCAGGGAGTTTCTGGGAAGTGCCTGCACATGATCACACTCGGTATGGTTTGTTGCCTGTCTCCTGCACATGTTCAGGGTTCTGAACCCGTGGGATTCTCCTGGGAGGTTTTTGTATGCATAAAACTATAGATGTGTGAATGAGTCCTGATTTAGGCTCAAAATTAAGACACTGCAAACTGCACAGCACGTGGAGCATCAGCTACTCATTGTTATTCACAGGAATTAGGATTTAGATCCCATTTTTGTCTTCTGAAACTGATTATCTCATCTTACATGAGCACCCCTTCTAAGCTGAAGGTGCTGTTGTTAGGATACAACTATTGCTACTTATGATGAGAAAATGTACCAGACAGCGCAGCAATTCCAGAAAGATCTGTGATGTCATGCAGTGACCTGGGCAGCTGCACCACAGGCAGAGGGAACATGTGGTTACTGTACCCCACACATCACCATACCTGGGAGCAGAGAGAGCCCCTCACTCACGCTACAAACCCCAGGAGCACAACAGCCCGCAGGACTTCTCACTACGCACACACAGGACAGGCCCACCCGTCTGCTTGTCCACAGGACTTGCAGAAGCACTTTAACAACTGGTTCATTCCCCTCCAAGCTGAAGTGTCCTATAAAATGTGTCAAGGCACGGTGGCAGTGCTTTACAGACAGGCAGTCCAGGGCACAAGGCCAAGGTAAGTTACAGCTTTGCATAACTCTCAAGCATAAAATGTGTCAAGGCACCGTGGCAGTGCTTTACAGACAGGCAGTCCGGGGCACAAGACCAAGGTAAGTTACAGCTTTGCATAACTCTCAAGTTGTAAAACAGCTTACACAGATTGCTATTTTAACTCCGGTACTTTTGACTCTCCTCCTGGCTTTGAAACCAATCCTGCTGCTTTCTAGAGCTTCTCAGGAGAAGCACCCCAAGTTGTAACATATTTCATAAGTGCAGAGATATTAAAATGTGAAGTATCAAGTCTCTTCTTATCCCAGATGAAGAGGCTTCCCGTGATTCTTCACTACAATGACACAGAAAGAGAAATACTTACCATTATCAGACGAATACCTGGAAGCAACATAAGCAATATAAACTCCCTTCTCCCCCTTCCAAGTTAGAAGTCAAAGTTTAAATCATACTTTAGGAGCTCATATAATATATTTATTCCTCCAGGCCACACACTTGCATTAATAGTTTTCCATTTCTAGCTCCTGACACACTGTGGAGAGCACTTTGCACTGGTTATTTCCTCCCTTGCTTGACAAATGAGCCCACCCCTTAAAGATAAGTTTGAGACACAGTCCTGTCTTCCCAAAATCCAGTTATTAACTTCTATACATACTTCTTAGAGAATACTAAACATCACAAATACTTGCTGGGGACACAGGTGGCTTTGACAAGTAACAGAAAGTACACGCAACAAAACCTACACAGATTTGGGGGCTGGGACTAGATGATGGTCAAGGTCCCTTCCAACCCAAGCCATTCTATGATTCCAGGATTCCATTCCATGATTCCACCAGGTTGCCAGGGAATCTGCCTACACTGAATCACGTTTACACAGGGAAAGGAAAGGGAATGTTAAATATCTCTGACTTCAAAGGCAAGAAGGAAAGGGCGTGTGCACACCCTTATACACACACACACAGACACACACATACATATATAGCCATCCTATATACACACACCAACAGCCTCCTCCACTCTGTGTTCCCCTCTCTCTTTGCCACAAACAGACCCCTGCCTTCCTTCATTTCCATCACAGGAAACTTGATCCAGGGCCCAGTCCAAAGTCTTCACTGCCTGAAAAGTTTAGACAAGTGTAATGGTGAGGGCGAGATGCTAAAGGAGAACTACCCAAAAATACACCTGCCTTCTGATGCAAGTCCCACTGCCTCCTGTTTTTCTTGGATGACTCCCCATGCAAATTCGCACGAGCAAAGCCTTATTTAGCAATTAGATAAATCCCAATTGTCACTGCAGGAAAACAAAATGGTTGATTGAAGCAACTCCTCTGAATTCTAAAAACAGTGCCTGGGACTTTGATTTTAAAATGTCCTGTGGTAGGTAAACAGAGAGATGGAATAGGTCCTTGGATGAATGAGTGCTGACAGCCTTAAAAAAAAAAAAAAAAAAAAAAAAAAAAAAAAAGAGAGAAAGTAAAAATCAAGCTTTGGTTTTGGAGCCTGCTGTGCAGCGGAACATTAACCTACTTTAAGCAAAGTTTGCTAACCAAGTAGCAGAGAAAGCAAGCAGGGCATGCTAAGGGGAGCTGCATGGAACTCCTTTCTCATGCCTTCAGAGCTGCAAGGACTGAACACAAGAAGAAAAACCCAACTGAAAATCTGGCTGCCATCCAAAAGTTTAAAGCCTTTGAAAGAACCCTGTGGTGAAAATGAAGGTACTTAACATTTTGGTGTTTCCCCATCTGTTTGGAAAAAGGAAAAGGCTGACTTTAATTAGATTTAGTGGCCAAAAATTGAGAAGTTTTATGTGTGTGTGAATTTTGGTAGTGGTGACTGTAGAAATCTCCCCCAGGTTGTTTGCAGGGGCTCACATACCAGTTTGTCTCTATGATGAGATACCAAAAATTATTACTTATTGGAATGTGTAATCCCTGCTAAGAATGGCACTGCTGACATTTCCATCTCCTTCAGAGCACTACTGACATTTCCTAACTATTGGAAGGGATAAATAACTACGGACCCCAAAAGGTGCTGAACATTTTTATCTTGACAAAAGAAAAACATTGGGCTGTAAAGTGGGAAATAGTTTTTAAGATATCATTTTCCTGGAAAAATTGTTTTCTTTTATGGATTATTTTTTACAACTCTGTAATAAAGACTTCAAAAAAGGACTTTCCAACTGCATATGAAAAAACCCTATATGCCCCTCTAACATAACTCCCTTAACTTTTCACTTGTAGCTTGCTTCTTCATGCTAATTATCATGTGCCCTTTAATTATGGGAACAAATTCTTGCAGGGAATGCAATTAAAGATGTAAAAGAGAGTTTCACCCAGGTTTCCTTTTTCCCTCATGGAGTTTCTAAGTTTCCAGCATTTGATTTTTAAGAAAGCTTTTAAGTCTGCCTGTGTAGCATCATAGTTTACAGAGCAGGAGTCTCTCTCATATCCCAAATAGCAGCTGATGAATTTCAAAGGCTTCTTTCTGAATAAACATCTAAAAGTCTGGATAGTTATTGAGCTCACTCAGCCTCCTTTTCTCTGGAAAACAGAGAGCTGTGTGTGCAGACACAAATTGTGTCACAGGTTGTCCAGCAGCTGAATGTCAGGCTGCTGATTTTAGACAGGTGAGAATTCACGTAAGGAATTTTAATATTTCTATTTCAGAAAACTAGATGTGTACAGAGTCAGAGAAGACAGAACACCTCTTGGCTTTTAACCTAACAACTCTGAAGCCCCTGAAAGGCTTGCTTTTGGTTAGGAACAGTAGTCAGATACAGATGTTGATTGCTTTTTATTTAGCCCACTCAACTGAAAGCAAGCTCAAATATTCTGCACTAAGTTTTAACTCTGCTTGAAGCCTAGAAGATGACATTTCTATTTAGTGCATACACAATTTAAAGAAATGCAGTGATGAAAAGGAACAAAACAAAACTCAGAACTGCAGGGTCCTTTGTAAAAACTCCGCCCTTCTGATTTTTGGCTAAACTGTAAGAAGGAATACAATAAGGGTTGAGGAGGAATGATAGACCATAAATTATTCTGAAGTCTGAGGTGAAGGAATCAGTGTCATTGCCTGGACAGAGGCTGAAATAACAATGCAGACTCTGAGTTCTGCATCCTGTCTCCCCAGCAGTCCCTGCTTGGCTATGTGGGAAAACACGCACTGAGTCAGGGCTGTCACAAAATCCTTGGCAGGATCTCACTATCTACAGGACAGGGATTTTCTTTTCCTTTTTTTGCCTCCCTCTGACATCTGTGGACTTTAAATCTCAAATACCTTGTGGCTTCCTTGGGAGACAAACAAATAAATGCACATTGGGTGCACAGGATGCCTCTGCCCTGCAGCGTGCAGCGTCCAGCATTTAAGGACACATTTGGTGGGAGGGTGTGAGGGAAAAGGCTACTTGGTACTTAGTTGCTGGCTGGAGTTAAACCACAAAAACAGTGGACAGTCTTATTTTTCTGCTTATAAAGTGACTGGGATGCCAAAAGTACTCAGTTTTTCAGAATTTTTCAGATTATGTGCTTGAAAGGTGCTTTTTGGCAATGGGCTTGCATCCTTCTTTGCACAGCACTCAGGAAAACGTTCCCCAACTCCCTCACTGCAATGACTGGGTGTTTGACGGAGAGAAGTGAATCTTAGACAGGAAAAAAAAGTCCTAATGAATGTTGAATGAGCAACACAGTGGTGACTTTAGCAAAAAGCCATACAACCACTGTGAAAAACAATCCAGAATAATGGTGTTTGTGAAATCACTTGTCCAAGTATGGGGAATTGCTCAAAGAGAGTCAGACTTTCCCTGGGAACTAAGTTGAATTCCACTTAAGGTTTCCATCTTTAATTGCTACCTCAGGCGTGAATGTTGCCCTGACTTAGGAGACCACTTCAAGCACCAAAATCAAATCTGAACAGAAATTTCAAGCACTTAAGGGTTTCTTTTTGCCTTTTTTCAGAATGGACCTCTCTTTTTGAATCTGAATATCTTTCCGGGGGTAAAAAAAATTAAAATATTAATTTGTGATGATTCTCATAAAATAATGTTTAACAAAAATGATTAAAAATGAGGGGAGAAGATGGGGAGGTTTTTGAAATGTTTAAAGGAAAACTCTTTTTCAAACACAACTGAATAGGAAGAGAAACAACAGGGAGGCAGGAAGAGATAAGGACAAAAGCTCTGGTCTGTTCAATTTTTGTGTGAGGTTGTAATTATTCTGTTGTACGTGGGAAGAACAATGGGACACGGAGGAGCTACACAGGTAAATCCTGCAACTTTCCTCTGTGCAGGGAGGAGCTGCTGCAGCCAGGCTGGGCTGCTGGGGAGCACATTTGCAGGGGTGCACAAGTTTATCACCCCAGTTATCCTAGAAGCCTATCACCAAGGGACAAAGCAGAAGTTGCTCGCTGCTGGAATTTCCCTAAGGAAGGGTGTTCAGGGTTTGCAGTGCAGACCAGGAGCTCGAGGTCAGGAGGAGATGTGCTGCACCACAGGTGCACTCCTCGGAGCTCAGGGGCCAAGGATGGAGGTGGGCTCTAAGCCATCATCCCCGTTTTCATGTGATCTCTAGCTGATATTTTAAAAGAAAATGACTTCTGGCCTCACCAAGAGAGAACTCAAATTACACAGAGTTGGGTTCACCCATCGAGGGCATACAGATCTGAAATTTTTCCCTCCTTGTCCTTGAAAATTAATCTGACTCTGCTCTCTGCTCAGCATCCTGGAAATGCCTTGCTCATACAGAGGTTACATGAAAGATCAGGACTGAAGCCAGCAGTTTCTCTCTAAGCAGCACTTCTCCAGGCTCTGCAAATCACTTCCAGAGGAAGTTTTCCTGTCTGAATTCCAGGGCCCAGAGCAGCACCAACAATTAAGTTGCTGCTGTGCTCCCCAAGGACTCACTGTGCAGGGGACAAGTGATCATCACCCGTGGGCTGCTACTAAACACATTTTGGTTTTTTTACACCTGTGTCCGTCCGTCCTGCTGAGCTACAAGGTGAAGGTCCAAAGCACAGTTTGTATGGAGATGCCAGGAATGGGATTCCTTCTCCATACACTTCCCCAGGGCTTGGGGAAAGAGCAAGCTGTAGTGCTGCCTCACTCCCGCCTCACTGAGTGGTTTGGGGAAGCCAGAGGACACTTTTAATGAGGGAATCAAGGGAGTTACTTTCATTCTTTATGATCTTTATTTAATGATTTAGCTTCAGAGTAATGGAAGATGGGTGGCTTGGGAAGGTAAATTGTGACTGGGAAAGACATTGGAAAGGGAGCAAATATGCTGTAGGCATCAAAACCACCAGAATTAATTAGACCTATAAGTTCATGGTACAAGCCAGTTTAGACTTATTGAAATGGGAAATCAAAAAGAAAAACCAACCAAACAAAAAAATCAAAGTTTTATTGAATCTGATGCATTCCCATCACTGAATTTTTTGGGAACTTTTTTTTTTTTTTTTTAATTGACAGAAAACCATTCAATTAGAAAATTATCATCTTGAGGAGTAAGAAAAAGTTTGCAAGTGATGCAAAGGCTGGTTAATTCATTGCTTTAAAATAGCTTTCTAAACCACAAAAAAGTGATTTGGATTTTTTCCAGTGTAACCTCTACTGCTAGGGCTCATCTAGAAATACATGCTTTAGTTTTCCAGTTAAATGGAAACCTATATGGGAGAAATGTGGGAGGTGAAGGAGGGGTTATTGCAAATAATTCTGGGGTAAAGACTGGCACGTGCTACAGCTCTCCCATGTGTTTTGTATGTTATGTTCTGGATCAGAAGCAACAGTCAAAAAACCTACCAGTGCAGTAGCTTTTAATTAGATCAGAAGAAATACAATTCTTCTCCTTTTGTAAACAGCATATTGGGCTCCTTTCCACCATTTAATTTTATCTAAGAAGACAGCACCACAGTATTTTCAGATGTCTACACGCACAT
This sequence comes from Corvus brachyrhynchos, assembly GCF_000691975.1. NCBI lineage: Eukaryota > Metazoa > Chordata > Aves > Passeriformes > Corvidae > Corvus > Corvus brachyrhynchos. Next base: position 5,059,707 of record NW_008246060.1, read on the forward strand.
GCCAACGTTTCAGAAGTTCTTTCAATTTCTGATTAAGTGAATAGATTTTATTTTCAAAAATTACTGTTCCGTTAACAATGCTTGAGTTTAAAAGCAGTGTTTCTAAAAGACTCAGCTTTACTTTCACAGCAGAAATGAACAGAAACGACCTTTAGAAGTCGAAAGTTGAAGGGACTGCGTCAAGTTTCAGTCTGAGGATTTAACCACTCTCATTTCTCCTGTCTCCCCACTGAGAGGAAGTCCCACCTCACAAAGCATGGTGAAGGGCTTTCAGCCTGGCAAATAGAGGATGCAGAAGAGTAAAACACCAGTGGGGGTGGATTTATGTCTTTTAGAGGTCATGCCAGGCTAATGACAGTGATTGATTTCTGGGGTCCTTTTACCACAGAGGACAGCAATTGTAACTCACACCATACCTGTGCTCATGACAACAACTGGCAATAAGTAGTGTTTATTTTACAAACCCTAACACTACTAGATAATGGTTGGCAGTTCAACTGCACAGCCCTACATTACACAAATGCTTTAGCATGAAGTATACAACAAAATCATCCATAGGAAATAGTACAAAATGCAATGAACCTGGTAAATTCATAACCTGAAGCTGTTTGAAAGCTGACATGGTTGAAATAGCACTTTTTTTTTACTAGAAGGGTGAATCTACTTTCAGTTTCGGAAAAGGGATATTTTGTGGGTTTTTTCCCCAAAAAAACTCACAGGAGTAGGAAGTCAGAAAATGACCAGCTAAGTTGCCAAGCCCTGTTGCACCACATTTATTGATCACCCTGCTGCACACACATTTTGTTTTGATTCTGGCCATGCTGGGTTTACAGTGTTATTCACTTCTGTACAAGTTTCTGAAATGGATGCAGGGCTTTATGGGCCGAATTGA
>NW_008246060.1:5060612-5100394 GCF_000691975.1 Corvus brachyrhynchos
GCGGATTCCAGTGGCACTGGCCTAGCTTCTCCCGGGTCTCCACACCCAGTGGAGGTCACAGCTTACCTTGAACTCCGCTGGCAAAGCTCCCAGTGCATTTCCCATCCCCATCCACCTCATCTCCACGGCACTAGCATCGCAGCAGGAGTTCTCTGTTGCACAGCTTTTTGAGTTTTAGCAACGAATCCTAAGCTGCTGTAGGTATGAGTGTTAGTGCATGAATAGAATAGAAACATTTGATTTTGTCATCAATCACCCTGTTTATATGTTGATGTAGGGGAACAAAACCACATACTTATTGCTCGGTAATAAGCATCACTGAATCATAATGTTACTGATACCTAATGTTTAATTCGGTCCTTTCAAAGGCTGTTTGTTTCAAGTCTTTGTACATTGATGACTGTTTATGCTTAAGGATATGAGAGTGACAAACTATGGCAGAATGAGTGCTGGAAATCCACTGGGATAATAATGAATGATCAATTACTATGTGGTTGTGAGGGATTTGTTGAACTCTTCAACTACTCTGAGGCATGCACCACGATGCAGACCTCAATTTACATTCACCTAAGTACAATGACTATTAAATTTTCCTGTACAGAGAACCTCCCTCTCCTTCCTTCTCAGGATATAAATGAATGTGCACTCCTCTCTGAATAGAAGTTCTTACCTAAAATAGCTTTCACAGTAGTGACCGAGCTGAGCTACAAGTTAATGTACAAGCTACTATTCTTGAACAATCCAGATTTTTCTCTGAATTTAAAACCAATTTTGCTTCATAAATTACATGAAAGATAACGTTTCTAGAGTGTAATGTATCATGAAAGTAGATTTAATGTACTGCTCACGGAAATTACAGCAGTGGCTGTAAGGGTCTGAACACTGAGTAGCACAGGAGTTACATGAGGCAGAGGATGCTCAGCTCTGACAAGGTCTGCCCGGCTGCAGTTTTTGCAGCTTCCAAGAGTCACAAAAAGAATCATAGGCTAAGTCACATTGGAAGAGGCCTTTAAAGCTCAGCAGCTGCTGATGGAATACAGGTCAGGATCTGCTGCATCAGGATGTCAGAGGGTGCTGTGTCCTAACAGCAGGGAAATCCTTGCGTCAAGGACGCATAATCAGAAGACATGAAATATCCATATTGTGCTAAATAAATTAATTGTGATGGGATCTATTATAGTGAATAGCAAATTAATTAATAATAGAGATGCCTGAAATGCAGCAAAGTGTTACTGAGCTGGGGAGCCTTTCAATGGAGGGAGCAGTTAATGGAAAAGTCATGTAATGGTAGAAAGAACTTAGTTACAGGCTACAGTCACGGCTTGTCTGTGATGATAATAATAAGATTAAGTGTCAGAATCCTACAACTACGATTGATTTTTTTCCCCCCAACAGAAAGAAGGGGCAAAAATGCAGTTTCTCATTGCTCTTCCAGGTTGGTCCATTACACCAAGAGGAAACCAAGCTTGCGTGTCAAGGGGAAGGGTCAGCTCTTTTCTCTGCTTGAGCCAGTGAGCAGGAGCAGCAGCAAGCAGCAGTGGCAGTGCTCTCACCATGCCTGACTCATGCAGTAATGAATGTGGTGTGTCACTTTTGGAGACTGCACAGTTGACAACCCTGCCTGCAGCTCTGGCTGCTCCTCAAAGCACAGCGAAGGTCACAGTCAGCGACTTCCCGATTCCAGGTCACCGTTGCGCAGAAAGCTCCCCTCCAGCAGTATATGCATTTCACACCTAGCTGCTCCTTTTGTCAAGCTGTCATATTTAATTAAAATGCTGACAGCCTTTGAGGATCTCTACAATGTGCAAAAAATACATAAGATCAACACTTCACACTTCTACCAGCGACTATTTTCTTCCAACAGTAATTTAATTTGCTACCTCTGCTTCTGAGGTTTTTAAATTATTTTTTCCTTTTGCTGTTCTTCATGAAAGGCAGAGGAAGAGTCTTCTAATCAGTGCCTTGGACTCCATTGTGCTGGTCTGCTCTCAGCCAGGACATTCTCCACCCAGAGAAACTCTCCTGCTGCCCTCACCATTAGATTTCTGCAGAACTTGGGGTGCTGAGAGGAAAGTTCTCACTTTGCACTCTCTCTCCAGCTACCTGATCAAAGAAGGATTCTCTTTTAAACCCACAAGTTCTTTACTTGGCATTAAATCCATAGATGGTTAAGGCATTTAACTCTCTTTGAGGTCTCCAAAAGCCTTAATCCACTTCTGTGGTATTAATTCAAGTGCTTGGTTTCCTGACACTGTTCTTTGGGCTGAACCACGAGGTGATGACTTCACCACCATATGTAATCACAGACAAACCCTTTCACATCTCTTTCTTCCAGGCACCATAAACCCTCAAACTCATCATCTACTTTATATGATGTTATATATCAACTAATTATCATCTCTTTGTTTTTTTAAATACAGCAATAAGGTGCTGCTGTAATTACAAATAATTTACGAGAGCTAGAATTTCTCTCTGCTTTCAACGAGGTCTAGGAGATATTAATCTTTACCAGCACAGGGCTATCAGCACCATAATTTTATGCGTGTCCCTGTCCCTGCATTAACTCGTGCTTTGTTTTGGCCATTCATGCATAGCTATGGGGACTAATGACACCTTGTGATGTTGGGTCCCAGTTGCACCAGATGCTCTACCTCAGTAATTTCTATTAAAGCCACCTCTGACCATGCAGACAGACAGACCAGGCAGGCTGGGAGGAGGAAGGCTCTAATCCTCAACACAAGCCCTGCTGTAACACAAGAAACCAGAGACAGCATCTGAAACAGGCCTGATCCTTGTGAGCTCCTGTCCAAGTCCATCTACCCCTCCAATTCCTGCATCCTCTCGTCCATGTGCAAACTTGTCCAACCTTAGCTTGCTCAGGCCACCAGCTTGGCTGCTGTCATGATCTGCTAATACAAGTGAGGGTTGTGATGCTTCATTTATAGATCTCAGAGTGCAAAAGCACACAAGGGATTTCAGTTTTAATCAAAACAGTGCACCTTCATTAAGTGCCCAAAACACAGTAATGCGATAGAGGAGAGAAAGAGAGAGAGAGATAAAGGAAACAAAGTAAAAGGGTAGAGAGGAAGAAAAAGGGGGGTTAATAGCTACCAACAGATGAGACAAAGTCCTCATGGCCTTCTGCCAATAGATTTGTCTTCTTTCCATGAGGAGATCTCAATCTGAGTTATTTCAGAAAGTCCCTTTATAGTCCTTTTCAGAAACGAGGGGCAACTGGCCAAGACCATATCTATGTTTTGTAATAACATTGCAAAACTAGGAGCTAGTGCTGGCTATCACAGGTACATACCAAGCATGCCTTTCATAGGCAGTGCTGCCTGCCATGGTTTGCAGCCTAGCAGTGTTAGCTGACATGAGCTTAGCAGTGCTCTCGCTTCTGCTTTCTAGCTGTACCTCCACATCTCCCTCCTTTCCCCAAGAGGTGGGGAGATCCACAGCCATTGTTATGGGGCCCATTGCTTTGGGAAACAGGTACAGGACAGGTGTACAGGACAGGTCATTCCTTTCTGCTTCAGCGCAGTCCTTCCCGCCTGGGCAGCAAGAACGGTGCAGTCCACTGTGACCTGCACTAATTATCCTCAGGAATGTGTCCCAGTTCCACGTGGGCACACCCGCAGGCAACACTTGGCAGACATCCCACCTCAGCCAGGCCAGGACTCCTGTGCTCAGTCTCTGTCCTTGGCAATGATTATGAGGCAGATGAGGGATCTTCGGACTGTCTCTTACAGCTGCTCACCAGGGCAAACCTATCCCCAAAAATATGACAGAGGACCTCTAAACTGAAGACAGTTCAGGGAGAAAGCACTGAGGAAATAGGACTATTCAGCCCCAGCACCTCCCCCCTCCATGAGGAAGTCAGTAGGAAATCACTCCCTACACTGTGTCTCTGCTGGCAGAAGGGTAGGCATTGCTTCAGAAACAGCCTTCCCATCCACTTTGGGAGCTCCTCTGGGAGCAGGTCAGTGCCCAGGCTGTAGGACGGGGCAGGTGGGCCCTCTCCTCTGACCTGATCACCTTCCATTCCATCAGCTCAAAAGAGCAACACCTATTCCCAGCCCCAGTGCCTCTGCTCCATTGGAAATCAGGTGCAAATAATTTCTAAAGCTGTTCAAGGGAGACACCTGAAAATGGCCAACATACTCAAAAATAGTATCTTTCAGCAATTCATCTCTATAAAATATGCTCAAGGGAGCATTATGGTAGAAAATGGATTTTGCTTTGCAAATGTAATGATTCATATCATGATTATCTGTGCATTCATCCAGTCGCAGCAGAAGAACAATGCCATATTACACATCTGACCAAACACAGCTAATCAGTATAGATTGACTAAAAATTGAGATCCTCACAGAGGGGTTTTGTTGTTCTTTTCTTTTCTTCCAACTCAATGTGTATAGTTACATAAATGTAGTACAAGACGCCAAATTGGTAAAGAAAATTATGTTTTTCTATGAAGTCTGAAGTAGAAAATCTGTGTAAATTACTCATTTTGATTGAAATACTCCTCAGGTGTTAGAGCTACTTATTCTATAAATATATCTAAAATATATATATATATATATATATTTATATAGACTAAGTAAAATAAAACTGGCTGAAAGGTCTAAAACTCAGGAGGATTTACTTCAAAAATTATTTATATCTGTTAATTTAGAATATGAAATATCATTCAAAAACTTAAATTGAGCTGAAATTCTTTAACACACATGAGGATTGTTTAAGGCTCCAGACCCCATTTGCTGATTTCAAAGGCCATGATTTTGTGAAGATGCCTGTGCAAAACCTGGTGCAAATACATTCACATTCTTGAAAGAGAAGCTAACAGGAGGTCATCCAAAAGTGAATGAACACACTTAAAAAGGGGAAAAATGATAAAGGAGACAAAGGAATGTGCTTCAGCCCAGTCTGCTTGGAAATACCTCTCTACCTGAAAGTTTTCAGAGGGCTTGTGCCTGCACAGTTCTGGCTCCTGAGTGGGCTCCTGAGAGTCCCCACGTGCACTTAAGGGTCACAGGAATGTGGGGTGCTTCACCCAGCAGCAAGTCTGCTTAAAGCTGGTTGAGAAGGTACACCAGAGGCAGATTATTCCCTTGCAGCCTCTGTTCAGAAGCAGCAGAATATCCTGCATTCCTAAAACACAAAATACAGGCCAGTCAGCTCTGCAAAGGCCTGGATCCAACTCTCACTAATGGCTCAAATTGATTGTGATGTAGCTGAAGTTCTACATATGTTAGGAATTAGGAAACACGAAGCTGCCAAGCCCTTTGGTGTCTTGTCAAGCTCCAGGATGCTCGGTGCACAGGCACTGAAACAGGCAGGTTTTCCAGATGGCATCTGGGCACCCTCATCATGGCTACTCCGTGGAGGGAGTCCGTTCACAAAGGCTGCTCCCCGCTGGGGACTTGCAGACTCAGATCCCACCACTTAGAGGCTGAGCAAAGTGCCTCACGTTTCCTAGGAAGGACATTATTTTGCACACCTCCTGGTTTAGACAGCTCCAGAGCTGGTGCCTGTTCTGTGCTGATTAGAGCTGAGAAGTTTGGCTGCACCTCCGGCCAGCTGCAGGGTGGAGGAGCCCAGTGTCCTCTGCTGTGCTTGTCACATCTGTTTCCTGATTCCCCCAGGAGTCACCAGGTAATGAAGAGCAAGTTGTTCTCTGTCCTCACAGATTTCTGGCTGGCATCACAGGACTCTGCTGCCTGGCAGAGGTCCTGTCATTGCTGTGAGAGTCAGCTGGCAAGTGGCACTGACCCACAATGTCCAGTCCCCACTCCCAGGGGCTGCACGTTGCCCTCCCCACACCTGCCAGCTGGGCTGCAATGCCCCGAGGCAGAGATGTCCAACCCTTCCTGTTGCAAGCAGAAATCTTGGGCAGTGACAGCTCTGCTTGTAATATCGTTTCCTCAGCTTGGACTGTTCACAGGGATACTGTTCTAGAAAATGTCTGAGAGCCTCATGGGAATCTCTTTGGCCTCTACCATTGGATGGGGACTGCTGGCCAAGAAATAATTAAAACAAAGGATGCTCAAGATCTTGGAAAAGGGAGGAAAAGGACATCTCTAAGTTATTTTATACACTGTCAGAAACTGGATTTCTGGGTGATTCCATTGTTTCTTCAGGTGGTTTTTTTCATTTGTTTTGGGTCTTTTCAATCATTAAAGAGTGTCATAAAATAGTCAAGGACCTCATAACACACAGAACTATACTTTGGCTTGATTCAAGCATGTACTCTTAACTATGATCACATAAAAATACACATCAAAAAGATCAACTTTCATGAATCTGCTTTTTTATTTTCTTTGTTTTCCTCTTTTCCCTTGAATATACTGATTGTTCTCAGAATTTTCCAAAGTCATTGAGAATCCCAGTGACATGGCAGAAGGAATTGAAAGTGATTCTTACCTAGCACGTGTCAGCTCATTGTCAGCTACCTGCTCTTCAGATGAGCTCGTGTTACTCCCATTTCTCTGTCAAGCCCTGCTTTTTTATCTGCACATCTCAGCAAAAGCCTCTCTTTCCCCTTCTCTCCCACACTGTAGTTCCATCATAAATCTCAGAGTACAATGAAGTGTCACTGTGTTTATCCAGAACCAGCAAGGCAGGAATATATCAGAGCATGCAGAACAGGCTCTTAACTCTTCACTTGTTTATTAAACTGCTTGAAATGCATAGGGAGAACACGTCGATGCTGCTAAGGTTAATGACATTGATTCATAGCAAGAGGGAACCAGTATTTACAGTCAAATGATCCTTAGTAATTGTTGTAATAAAGTCTGCAGATAAGCTTTCAAGGTACCTGGTTATGTACAGCGTCTCTCTTCAGCTCAGCTCAGAGGAGGGACAACACATGGGGTCCTCTTAGAGGAGTGGCAGGTGCTGGAGGAGCAGAGGAAATGTCCAGCACACACCTAATTGTCACCAGCCTAAGCCATCATCCCTTCTGTGATACAGGGCAGGGAAAAGCCCACTACTCTCCCCAACAACCCTCTGATGCAGAGATTAGTTCTTGCACCTCCCGCACTACAAGAGATGAAGCTGAGGACCAATGCATGCTCCATTTTCTGTGTGGTTTATAGCACAGATATATGATGAGGGGAAGAAAAGTGGGCTCCACAGAAACAACCATTCTTTAGAACAGATTTGTGTCGTCAAGCAGCATGTGGGAATTAACAGCACTCACTGTCACTGTTCAGATAATGCTGTCCCTTTCTGTAAATGAATATTCTAGCTATGTAGTTGGTGTCAAAAGGATGAGATTTTCCGGAGAAATTATTTTTAACCTGCAGCTTCAAATACAATGCAGACAAAGTTATCGCAATTCCCACCAGTGAATGAATGACATCACAGGAGTTGCGTGAGGACAGGTCAGGTACAGGTGAAAGAAGCAGAAGCAGCTTCTCATCTGATGGTTTAAAGTCAACAGGAGGCTACATTCGGCAGGGGGACTGTTTTAAAATAACAACACCTAAAACTGGGGCTTTTGGTGTCCTTAGCTTTCCTCTCCAGAGATACTCACTGAATCACATGCTGCTTCTACCACAAACTAAGAAAACCACCTGAACTCTTCCTGTCTCAAAGATCACTGCCTTATTTTAGCTGCAGTAACAGCTCTGAGTCAGAGATGAGATGAGATTCAAATCTCCTTTGCAGACTCCTCTAAGCTCTGGACTATTAAGTGAAAGGAGAACAGCCCAGGGCTGCTGTGTGTGACGAGAGCATGCTGTGCTGGCCTGCCCCAGAAAATGTTGTGTTTGCTGCTGAGAGGACTCTGCCATCACATACAACTGTGTAGGTCAGTACTCAGGCAGTTGTGTGTGTGATGAAACACAGAAACTGAGGCACTTGCTTTTCTGCCAGCAAACTTCCCAAGTGCCTTTAAAGCTGATGTGTTGCCAGGTGAGACATGGGAGACCATCACCCTGCCAGCAAGCATGCACCAGCCTGAGTGAAGGGGTTCACTACAACACCAAGTGGCAGCAACTTTGTGTCAGGGTGGGGAAAAATCCCTCATACTCTGACTGCTCTTTGTCCCCTGAAAATTCTGTGGTTTGCTGGGGGTTGTTTCTGTGCTTCCCTATCCAGCCACCTCCAGATGAGAGCGGCAGTGGTGATACATGGCTGCAATGTCACCCTCTTGTGTGGCTAAAGCCACATGTTCATTTAGGTAAAGTAACCACAGACTGGCCGACAGTTCATTTAGTTGGCCTTACTACTTCAACACCAGTTATATCCTGGAGTCATTCTATGTAAATAGTTTCTATCTTTTAAATTTTGAAAGTTATATTTTTCAACTGTTTCCACGCAGACTGCATAGAAAAAAATCATCATTTTGCATAGGACACATTAGTGTGACCTTCACTGACATGAAGTCAGATGCACTGTTCTCAGAAACAGAATTTCCCTCAGTATATGTGTTTGGAAGAGATATAAGTGTCGCCCTGTTCTGCTCAAAGCCCTAGAAGAAAGAGTGAACCTGTGATAAAAGAAATGCCTTACTCCCATTTTAGGCTTTAAAATGGCACTGTTTTTTTACAGACATCCTCTCTGCCTCTGAACACACGAGAAACACCCTTCCTGTACATTCCTGCATGAACCAGTCTGGATGTGAAGAACAAGCAGGAATTGCTGCTTAATTTCAAGGACAGAAAATGGAATGGGATTTGGACGTCATTTAACCTGCATCTACACACTGTGCTAAAAGAAGATTTGAGCTCTGGCTGAAAGGGAATAATTAGCAATAATTAATTTCTGCTGCAGATCATTAGCAATTTACAACTCCTACGAGCAAATGAAAGGAAAACCATGGTTCATCAAACTCCTAAAATTAGCCCTAACCAAGTCTCTAACACCAAGGATGGCAGCTCTTCCTAAAGGGCTGGAAGGCACAAGAGCCCTCCTGTCCAGCAGCTGCTGGCTGGCTGCAGTCCAGCACACGGAGAGGGCTGTGCTTGAATTCCAGCACACTCATGACACTGATTCCCTGGCACTGGCAGGTTGGAGTCAGGGAGTCTCTGAGGCCTTCAGCTATTCAGTTTTCAATACCTACAACTTTAAACACCATCAGCTGCATTCCTGGTGGTTCCCCTTTTTCTCATTAACAATTTTTCAAAGTTAGAAACCGACTCACTACTGCAGTGGATTATGTTAAAGCCCTCCAGATTTAGAGCTTTATTTGGGAAAATTAGCTGAAACAAGAGTTTCTGTTCAATAGGTCTGTAGGATAAATGACCTCAGTTATTTTCTATCTGGTATTAGGGGCTTGAGAGTTCTTTCAGGCCACAGGAATGCGATGACGGATATAGTTTATTTCTCTGCGTATTCTAACTTCTCTTGACAGATACCACAATTATAATAATAATAATTTCCTTCATATGTTACTTGGGGAAAACCCCAAAGTAAAAAGATAACTACTGTATAAGCATGAAATAGGTTGTATTATTTGAAATTAAGTCCTGTCAGGATGCTAGAAACTTCAGCAGAGGGCTTTACTGCAACCCTCATTTTGCATCATGCCAAGATTCTCTTCAATTAGGAATTCATTAACTGAAACCTGGAGCAGGTCTTTAATAGCCTTGCCCTGCCAACAAAATAAACAGTCCACATTTGAAATCCCTTGAAGAAAAATTGTAAGCCAGAAGTTCGCTGGCTTACAGAAACACACACATCTCCACCTGAGTCATACCTGGAATTTATTACTCATACTGATTTCACTGAAACTCTTACTGAGAATCTATTAAAATGGATGGGTACTGTTTAATCAGCTCAGCTACAAGCAAGACACTGACTTGTGGTGTAGAAAACAGACTGAGCTCCAAGTTTTCTACAGCACAGGCTGTCCCCATTCTTCATTACAGATGTTGCTATGATTAGACTGGGGGCTTTAGGCTTTCCTGTGGCTGCTGGAAGCAGGTAGGAAAGGCATTATTTATCTTTAACTGAAATGCTCAGATAAGCAGAGCTTCCCATCCCCATCTTGTGCAGCCTTCTAGACCAGCCATGACCCAAGAGATGCAGGGATGCCACAGCCCAAAGCCAGCTGGAAGCAGAGAACAGCCCCCTGGGACCCCTTTCACTGCTGAATGGGGTGGAATGCTCAGGACAGGGACTCCCCTGCTTCCCTGCAGCAGGGCTGCCGTCCCTCAGCAAAACAGAATGTTACCCTGAAGCCAGGATCTCCAGTGCATTTAATGGCAATTAGTAAAAACCACAGCAGCATCTCAAAACAAAATTTTCTGTATCACCAGCTGTTACCTTTTCAAATGCATTCAGGATAGTCTATGTACTGTGCATATATATCAGGATTTTGAAAGACTGCTAAATTAAGAAATGCAATCTATTTCTGCAGGGCTCAGGTTTTAGCTTCAGGTAGAATGTATTCATGAGTACAGATCTCAACCCAGGAAAGATAACTTGAACTTTTAGCTTGAACTTTAATAATAGTGAAATGCCAGAAAGCACATTTTAGATTCTAGACTTGCAGATTAAAACACTGTAATCTCTTTACTCCAGCTACTGCACCATTTTATTGCTACTTTTGTATACATTTACAGATACTCAGTATCAATACCTATGTGGACTGTTAAAATAAGTGATTGTTTATGGATATAGTCTGCAATCTGAAGTATTTTTGGCTGAATTCCCAGTCTCCTATATGAAATTCTTTGAGACCCATGGAAAAAAATAATTATTCTATTTCAGGTTTCCCATCTGAAAAAAGAGTGAGAAAATAATGGAGATAATGCCTCTTTAGACATCCTTCGTCTTACAGAATTACATATAATAAGAATAACCTCTTTGAGAATGAAGCACTTTTTACAGTATAAATTTGTGCAGAACTAGCAGCCTTGGGGGATCAAGGATAATATTGCAATATAAATGATAATTAATTTATATTTTACTGGGAAGTTTTTACTATAAATATATCCAGAACAGCAGTCAATGGGAGATCATGCTATGAATCCCCAAACCAGATGCAGTTTAGGTAATGTAGGTAGAAACACATGCATTTCTAAATACAAGAAAGCAGCAAATCCCTGTTGCCTGTAGTTTTGATCAGCCAACACACATACCTGCTTCTCCAGAGCACCGAGCTCTCTGTGCAAAGCTCCCTGCCGAGGCAGTGGGAATGGGGCTTGTGCAGGACAGGGCTCCCCAGCCACCAGTGCCAGCAGCCCTGCTCCCAGCTCTGCTGAACACAGCCTGAAATTACATGTGCCACCTGCATCTGCACAGGGCACAGGTCCCTAAAAGCTGTTTGAGAATCACAGAATCAACTGAGTTGGAAGGAACTCACAAGGAGCATCGAGTCCAACTCCTGGCCCTGCATAGGACCAGTGCCAAGGATCACACCTTGTGCACAGGAGCATTGTCCAAACGCTTCTTGAACTCAGCCAGCCTTGCTGCTGTGACCACTGCCCTGGGAGCCTGTTCCAGTGCCTGACCACCCTCTGGGTGAAGAACCTTTTCCTGATATCCAGCCTCAACCTCCCCTGGCACAGCTCCAGGCCATTCCCTCAGCTCCTGTCACTGTCACCACAGAGCAGAGATCAGTGCCTGCCCCTCCTCTTCTCCTCACGAGGAAGTTGTGACTGCACTGAGGTCTCCCCTCAGTCTCCTCCAGGCTGAACAGACCAAGGGACCTCAGCTGCTCCTCATACAGCTTCCCCTCAAGGCCCTTCACCACCACTTTTGTTGCCCTCCTTTGGACACTCTTTAATGCCTTTATACCCTTCTTAAATTGTGGTGCTTCAAAACTGCCCCCAGCACTCGATGTGGGGCTGCCCCAGTGCAGTGCAGAGCAGAGCAGGACAATCCCCTTCCTTGCCCGGCTGGAGATGCTGTGCCTGAATGCACCCCAGGACACGTTGCACTAAAACTGTGCTTTGAAGTCCAGTCCTCTGGGAAGAGCAGTTCTGACCTGCCCATTGTGTCAGCTCTACCTGGCATAGCATTCTCTCATTTGGGGAGCTGTTTCTCCCTTCTCCTTTATCCCAGCTTTCCAACTGGTGTCCCCCTCATACCCTCCCTAAGAGCTAGTGAAAGCAGCCTCAGCCCACAGCAGTGTCCGAGGATCTTCCATTGCCACATTGTCATCATGCCGAAAAAGCCTTTGGAGCGTGCTCTGTGCTTTCAGTCACAGATCTGCTTTATGGCTTTTTCTTTCTTTTTCTCTCCAGGGGAAATAAAGGAATAAAGAACCTTTTGAAGGACGGCGGCTCCTGGGTACTCCCAATCAGCTGCGAGGCAGGGAGCACAGACTTAGTGACACCATGCAAAATGCTTAGAAAACCAACATTAATGTGATTGCTGTGGGTGAAACCAGCAGCCCAAACACCTCCTAACTGATCCTGCCTCCCCATGCCATCTCCTCTGCTGAGGCCAGAACCAGCCATGGCACCTGCAGCACTTAAGGACCACGATTAGGACACGTACCTGCCTACCAACCTCTACTTGGTGAGGTTTGTGTGGTGTGGTATCAACATGCACTACACAGCCACAGGCGTGGTAGTGCTCTCCTTTCAGCATTTTCCATGGAGACTTTATTTTTCCATTTTCACGATTACTTATTACTATTATATTGGTTCCTAGAGCAACAAATGTAATTTGGCAGAGTCAATTTGGCACCTACAAAACCTGAAACCAACTATACCACAGTGAAAGAAAATGGTCTCTGTATCCGTGCCGAATTTATCATTGCAAAAAATAAAACATTGTATCATACGACGTTTTTTCTATTGTATTATTCCTTTTACTTCATGTATTTTAAAATATTACTAAAAACATTTTCTAATTTAAAGTCAAGTAAACCCCATAAGTCAATACATTCTTTTAAATGCTGAGAGTAGAGTTTTGAATCTTTCAGAAATAGAAAAACAAAATTACTGATGTCAGAAAGTATTAGCAAAATATTTTATTGTTGTCAAGTTTGCATATTTTGTGGAAAAGTTTCATGTAAAAAGCTTTACTCAGTCCTCGGCCTCCATGAATTTTCCCTTTACAGTCTGTTAGATGTATATCCTTCATGCTACCCTCCCACAGAAAGAGTCTGTTAATGGGTCACTGCTATGGCTGAGAAAGACAAAATTAGATCTGTCTCAAAACTAAATATTTCATTCTTTTTGTTTACCTCCATCAGCCTTATGTAAGCATTTCTATTCAGCATCCACAAACTCTTCTGAATCCCTTTTCCTGATTTGTATCCATTTCACGCTCCTAAGGCAAGGATACTGTCTTTCCTCAAATATTACCTCTGCTAATACATCCTAAAGAAACTATTTGAACAGTGTCTAGGTCGTACAGAAATAAGAAATTATGAGCTAAGTCTCCAAGGAGGGCCTGGAGCTACAGAGCCCACGGCAGAGTCTGTTTGGCAAAACTTCCTCTCGGAGTGGGAATAGAAGAAATGAAGCTCACTTTGCTTGCCACCTCATATTTGCTACACCCCTTCTTTAGCCTCATCAATAGCTAAAGCACCACCTCTTGTGCTACCTCACCTGGCAGCTGAGCTCAGGCCATCAGGGGCTTTTTGGTGTTTTTAAGGCTGGCAATGCAGTGGCTCATGTGACAGCAGACATTTGAAGTCACATCGTTTGTATTAATTGCCTTACGAAAAAACATGAGCCAGAATTGATTTTATAGTTTTGAAATCAGATTCTTTGTAATAATTGTTTGATGAACAACATGAAGCAAAATTGATTTTACAGTGTCAGAGACTGATTTATTCAGCAGTGCATAAGTCATCACCCAGTGCCTGTAGTTAACTAGCACTTTTGAATGTCTTTTCCAAACCCTTCTTGCATCCACTTGAATATGATTACAAGTGCTACATATAAATCAATTTGCTTAATTATGATTAAGGGTTTCGAAAGAAACCCTCCTGAAGTGACTAAATCCATCTAAGTGAGAGGAGAAAGTGCAGAAGAAGAAAGAGTTAAAGTAGCAGCAAAAAAGTTCACATCAGTGCAGCTACTGCTCTGCAATAAATAGGGACAATCAAGGATTTCCTGTTGGAGTCTGACAAAGCAGAAGCTTTCTACATTCATATCCATTTTTGAACTTGCTTTGCAGAGCAGGACTCAGCCTGGAGACTCAGGGCCCATTTTGGATCCCCATCTAAGCCCCAAGGCACTCGAAGGTTTTCTTGGCATTAATTACAAAGGCTGTCAGCACGGAAGGGCTTCCTCTGTCCAACGCGTTGGAACCAGATACAGACTGACACTGGATCAAACATCTTTGGTTCAGCCTACAGCAACAGCATTTCTGTCCAAGCCAATGCAACTTAAGACACAACCTCTTAATTACACCAAAAGTGTTAAAAAATTTATTTAAATGTCTGTTACTCCACTTTTTCATACTGGTTTAAATTAAGTGACTTTTCTCAAGTTGTATCAGATTTGCAGCTCCTTAATTATTAGTAATAAGAGTATTATCGTAACATTTTAGTAAGCCCTAAATAACCCCTTTGTTTTCTGCATATACTAATTTTAAAATTCTAATTTAAATATATAAATAACACCAGAGAGCAATCAAGATTTCTTCACTGTGTGCCTCTCACAGGATAATTTTCTCATACATATGCATTAAGACCAAAAGATGCATTCTGCATACTGACAGTAGTTACACAGCTTGGTGTTCTTGGGTGCTGTGATAGGTCAACGCTTTTTCATATTGAGTTTTTAACTAAGCACTTTTTTTTATATATATATAATGATAAAATATTACTTGCTTTGGTAAGTTCACTTTCTTATCAAAATTACAAACAGCAAAATATCTCCATGTGAATAAAACCACCAATACTTCACAGAAAATGACTGTGTCTTTCCCTCCTTTCTCTTCTTTATCTGTCATTAAATTATATTCACACTTCTAGCACCCCACTCCACCAAGTCCCATCACAAGAGAAAAATCGTGATGCGTTATTGAATATAGAATCCAAGGATGGCACACACAAGCACAAGGCACTTAAATCATCTCCCCAGAGGAAACACAGTGGTAATTCAGAATTAAAATATTTTTTCATTTGCTACTGGAATATATCAGCTTTTGATTTGCAGCTGAAAACAAAAAATATTTTCAGCTGAAGTTTTTACGGAAAGTTCCACATTTTCCAGCAGTCACTTCTATTGATGATATAAACACCAGCTGAGAAGCATTTGTAACAGCCGAAGGATATGCACAAACTCGCAGCATTTCTGGAAGAGAAACTTCAATTCTGTAAGAAGCTGTTAATAACAAACTTTATTATTACCCCATCCATGATTCATGGTATGCAGACTACAGCCAAACAGAGCCATGTGGGTGAAGGGAGAGGACAGTTCTCTTCACAGATGTGATTGCTAATAAATTAGCATGGTTTATATCAAACACTGACAGAACTGGTCTCCTTGCACCACTGAATTATCCTTAATAACTTAGTGAGAGCAACAATAAAAATGATTTTGTTATTTTTTCCAGTATCTTAATGTTCACCTCAGGGCATTTTTTTCATGAAGGTGTGTTTAAAAAGCAAGTACTCCTTTTCAGCAATGACTTAGTGAGCTAGGCCTGATTTTCAGAAAGGACCAGGCATTCTTCAGTGAACTGAGCTATTTTTTTAAATAAGAATTTAATAACACCACATTTCACTGAGCATTAGTGTTTGTGGAAATGCCCTACCCTGTATATCCTGCCAGCAGATGAACTACTCATTGAATGCACTAACGTCAACACTGCTGTACATCCAACACATGATATACACTGGTCCTGTAAATATGGCTTGTGGTTTTTCAGAGCAGGAGCTGAAGGAGAAGTAAGGATTTTTGTGGGGTTTGTAGGTCCTGATAATCCTTAGGCTCCAGCTGCCTAGCCTTTAGGGTTTTTCATACAGTTTGAAGAAAAACTGTTTATAACAAGGGAGTTTTGCTAAGAGAACCATGACCAGTAACACAATTAAAAGTAGTCCATGGTTCCTTCCTGTCACATAGGAGGCCATTAGAGACAAGATATTTTCTGCCTGTGGATTTAATCTTTGCATTATTTAGAGAAGTGTTTTGTTGCCAATAAGGAGGAAAAAGCAGTGGGAAATGAAGGATGAGGTTTGCTTGGAGGTAAGCCTGTGTGTGATCTCTGCCCAGAACACCAGCAGAAGATTCCAGAAAAACTCACCTCCCCCATCCTCCATTCCCAGAGAGCCACAAGTCACAAAGCTATCATTCAAATGATATTTCCCTCAACCATTTATAAAAAATTTAAATATTCAGAAGAGGGAAGAAAAAAAACCTCACATATGCAACAAAATTACCAGGACAGCCATTTTGCTGCTAAAAGTAGTATCCTCATTACTGACCTTCAGAAGAGGTGGGGAGGAAAGACAAGAAGGTGAAAATCAATAACCCTTCTTGCAGACAGCAGAGAGCTGTCACGAGTTATGCAACCTAGGAATTTTTATCCACTCCCCCCATCTTCCAGAAAGACATAATTAATTTACAGTCATTTTAACCTGCAAATGACACTTGTACGTTTCGAGGACTGACAATCAGCTTCCTGTGCTGGCAGCGGGGGGCAGAAGTCTGAGTGTTGCAGCATTCATGTGGATGCAGTGGAAAATATAATTGATGGGACTTCCTACTTGTTAAGTGCAGTAGCTATAACTGCACGCAAGGCGTGAGGGATACACACATTTCCTCAGCAGGGAGAATCAAAAGAA
This sequence comes from Corvus brachyrhynchos, assembly GCF_000691975.1. Taxonomy (NCBI): domain Eukaryota; kingdom Metazoa; phylum Chordata; class Aves; order Passeriformes; family Corvidae; genus Corvus; species Corvus brachyrhynchos. Next base: position 5,077,318 of record NW_008246060.1, read on the forward strand.
AATAAATTAAACAGTCCTTTAAAATACTGCCTTAAGGAAGAGTTCCCATAATGCTTGCATCTCTGTTTTAACTCATGGGATGTGGTGGTGTGTATATGTACACAAACTGTCTGGTGCACAATTTTATCTGCTTCAGATTGCAATAAAATTGGGACATGATGTACGTAGTTTCTGCTAGAGCCACTGTAAATTGCAAAGGTTAATGATAGTTCTGTGAGGAGAAAAAAAAAAAGACTAGGAACAGTAGATGTGTGCATGTATTTGTATAATAATTCAAGGAACTATGGGTGACAAGGTCTCCTTTACTGAAAAATTGTTTGAATAAAATGAGCCCACTTTAACAAGATTGTAAATACCAGACACCATTTTCAACACCTAGAATGCCCAGAAAACAGCCTTAAACTTACAAATCTCTCCAACTCTCATCACAAGTGCACTCAGGGCTCTATGGACAACACTGTTAGGAGTTGAAACTGCCAGTCTGAAGAGTGGGAGAGCCTTACAAAGGCTTAGACTCCTGCTTTATTGGGCCAGACGTTTTTGGTGACCCACCCAGGTTACTGAAATAGCATTAAAGCATTTTAGTTGGAAAGTGTCTTTGCTGGTTTTGTTATGGAGAGCATATTCACTGCAAAGTTTGTCTTCAGTCAGAATCTGCAGTCTTGTCAGGTGACCCTGCATAATCACAGAATTCTATTCACAGACTTTCTGGTAAATTCCTTACAGCTGCACATTTCCATACCCTCACCCCACTCCTTTTTGCGTCCTCTACAGCCTGGCCTTGAATCCAGTATGGTGAATACCAGGCACTCCAAGAGAACAGCTTCAGGTCAGGTTTTGCTCAATAGCAAAAGAAAAGAGGCAGTGCCATTCAGCTCGTTAAGCAAAAATCCTCCTCCGTTTACCTGAAAAGTTTCCTTTATTTGTTGGGGAAGGAAGATCTTTTGCACTTTGGAAAAGCACACGTGCAACCAGCTTTCCTTTCTGCCAGTTCTGCCAAAGGGTCCCTTCCTTTTTGCACCCTTTCCCAGTTTTATGTGTGGAGTCAGCAGTACCACACTCCTCTGAATTTTGCTGCTTTGCCAAGGTGCTAAAGGGACGATATTCTCTTTACAAATGCACCTGCTGCATGATTGTGCTCTCCACGTCAAAGGAAGACCCTCTGCCTAAGAAATATCTGGGAGTGGCAGGCAAGGGAGACACCCACCCTGCTCTGGGTTGGGGAATATGCACACGAGATGCTTTTTCAAAAAAAAGTTAGAGAAGCAAGCTCAAGCATGATAAATATCTGGTTTAAACTGGTAGAGAAATGAAATAAGTGATAATCGATTCACTAGTTCCAAGCTCAGGTACTTAAAAAGTTTTCTTGGTTGTAAAATGTGAGGTTAGCCAGGAGTTTGTTATATTTCTTGAGCAGCATGGCAAATACGAGCCTGCCTTCCGGGGGTGGGAGCCCTCCTCTTTTGAGGGAGCAGCGGATGCCCTCGGGGCAGTTTGTCATGTGATACTGTACCACAGAGCTAAAAATAGGGAATTGTGTCAAACTAGATTTATAAGAGATGCCTTCCTCTATGTGCAGACAGCTGGATTTTGGATTTATTTAGCTGCTTCAACTGCATAAAAGTGTTCCCTCCTGAACACCTTCAGAGGCCATAACAAAGTCCAGTGTGATACAATTGTAGTGATAGAACCGTCCCACTGTCGCCCACTAGGACTAAAAAAAGAAAAAGACAACCTAACAAACAAAAGCCCAAAACAACATTCTAAACACAAAACCTGAAGGGAGAATAAGGGTAGATCTGCAAGAATATGCAGCAAATGTCACGAGCACCACTTTCTGATCCAAAACTACACATAACCCCAGACATTTTAAAACATGCTATCAATTTTATCAGGCCAAAGCAGAACACACTTGCTTTGGTTTTGGTGGTTTTTATGAGCCCCACTTCAGCTAATCACTTTTAATCACAGTTGAATTTAGTTTCTATTTTAATTTTTCCCTTAGAGGATCTACAAAGTGTTTCTGCTATGCCCCTGTTTATCTCCTCACCCCAAGAGCAGAAGACATGACAGTAAGGTATAAAAGTTTTATTGGCCTGTATTTTGGCTGACCAAATTACTCATGAGCAGTGAACTCATGAATAAGTTATGAAAGTCATTACTACAAGTGCCAATAAAACCTTTTTTATACGGGATTGCCGTATATTCTACATATCCAACTTATTTTACAGGACAGGCAAAACTCTGTATAAGACACTTTTTAGAGAGTCTTAAAAAATTTTATGGGGATCATTTCTTCTATCTTTGCAACTTCAAACCAGGCTTTAATTAAAATAAGCCATGCTGTATTGTGCTCAGAGGTACAGAAAATTTAAAACATCTCTCAAAGTTACTGCTGTCAGCTTTTACTTTCTCAGAACTCACAACTCACCAGAATCTGAAGAAAGTGCTGTCATGCTAGAAAATCATAGTTTTCCTCTTCCTGTAAGTGAAAAACTTCTAGATAAAATTCTGGATGGTCAGGTAGTTAGAAACCTTGCATTTATCAAAAATCCAGGATCAAATATGGTATATTCTGAACATTAATCATTACAGTTTTCAAATGGATGGAAAATTCCAAAAGGAAGAGAGGGACATGTTAGGTTAAACTAGTTTTATCAGAAAAATGCCAGCTTTCTGATGACACTTGAAAATAACCAAATCCTAGGAAGATGAGTCAGGAGAGTGTTAATGAGGATATCTATCCTGCTCCATTTTCATTTACCCCACAACTATGGGACAACAAGAGGGGAAGAAGAGCAAGAAGGATGAGTGTACAGGCCTTTTTCCCCCCCCAAAGATTTACAAACCAGTCTGCTTTTAGTCAACACAGTTGTGATAGAAAATATGTTTCTTGATACATGACCCTGTTCAGCATTCCTCACAGAGTTAAATGCTTGCAAGTATTTTTTTCCTCGCTGAAATGTCAGACAAAGGCACAAATCCCCAGGAGCTGGTAATTGGCATTATTTTCAGGGAAGCTGTGGGCACACAGGGTGCAATTAAATATACATATAGATAAAGATAGGTTTTTCCATCTGAATGGGCTATCTACATTTTTTTTTTCTTCAGTAAGGAATAAAAGTAAGAACTTTATCAGCACCCGAGATAGACCAGTCTGAAGTAAACAATTTGAACTCTGAAAGTGCTTTCTTTCCCTCAGCAGCAGAGGCTCTCTCCACAGCTCTCTACCACCTTTTAGGCATTTGCAGGCAAGGCAGAGGTGAATCCAGCCCACAGAGTCTAATCCTGGCTGCCAACTTCTCCACGAGTTTGCTCCACACACCACCATTTCCACACATGTAAAATTAGGAATCAAAGACCTTATAAACCCAGTAACATTATTAATTCAGATCCTACCAGGTCTGCGACTGCAGAGTGGACATCAGCAGTTAATTTATCTGTGATTTTCCTTCTAGCAAGAGTAACAGCCAATGACAGGGCTTCTGCTGATGCTGGATCTGCAGCGTGGAGCACATTTTGACATATTTGCAAAAATATGTTAAGGTATTTCCTGGTGATTTTTTTTCAGTTATCAGTTGCAGTACTGTAATACCCTTTGCTTGCCTTTGTTGATTTCTGAAGTGATTTGCCACTGCTTTCTAAATACCAACATATCAAAGAACAAGAGTGCAGACATCAGCAGTCCTTGATGATTGCTAGTTCTGTGTCCCCAGTGTAATTCTTTCCCAAGAAGTTTACAGGCACAATTTACTTAAGCTATCATGTTTTGTCTTACTATCTTTCAAACTCTGAGATGTCAACTGGACTCCTGTGCTCTTGCCCAGGGATTTCCAAGATACACAGTCGGTGGGGAAAAGGAAAGAAATGCCAGACACGTGCCATGCTCCCACTGCTCTCCTGACTGCTGCATGGAGCAAAACCTCCATCCTCCTGCCAGAGATCCCAGGGTCCTGCTGCGGAAGGGGGCTCCTCAAAACAAGACTTAGCTGATGTGACAGGTAATGAAGGAATGGCACAACGTATCCAGCAGCTGAATGAATAAAAGCCCTGGTAAAGCACTCCCTGCGCCCAGGCAGCCAAGGCATTTCAGCCCTAGAAAAACTGGGCTGCTGACTAAAAAGCCAGCAGTGACATCTTCCCTTCAAACCCATGGGGAATGCTCAGTTCACAGCACAGGACAGCAAGAACACAGGAGGAGGGGCCATTTTACAGGATTTAGTCTGCTATGAAGAACTAATGTGGCTGTACTCTGTGTCTTACTGGCACGGATTGAAACCTGCCGGACAGTCATTCGTACACTTTGATGGATCTTCACTGACCATCATTTAAATCCAACGTGTGTCCTTTATGTTAGCAGTAGGAGGCAGTTGGGGATTCACAGGCCAGAGCTACACAGCATCCAAGCTGTGGGCACATGGAGCAATTTAGATTATTTCCATAATGGCTGTTCCCACCAGACTCTTCTGAAAATGTGATCTCTAATCCTGATTTTTTTTCCAGCCTGCCATCTTCTAGCCTGTGCTTTGCCTCTTGATCTCCCATCACGTGTCAGTGGAGATTTGCCTCAACCTCACAAGCAAGTTGGTTGACTGCTTTCGGAATTTCCTTTTCTTTCCAGTTAAAGTGAAATGACAGGGAACTGCACAACCGGGGAACAGAGCAGAGCACCAACGGTGCTGAACTACAAAAGATGGAAGCACTTGGGAAGAGGGCTCAGCTTGTCACAGCAAGCTCTTATCATCTACGAATGAGGAACTTACACCTACACTTGTTGAAGGAGGGGAAGGAAAGCAACACGAATCTGAGTTACAGAGCTTTAGCAGAAGTTAAAGGAAGAGGTACAAAAATTGTTAGTGGGAAGGGAAGAACAGTAGGGAATTGGAGAACTGTGGAAAGGAATGTTTACACTAGCTGGGACACAAATGAAAAGAGCTTGCTTTTAAAATGCACACCACCACCACCAAAAGTAAAAAAAAACCAAACCAAATCAAACCAAAAACAACAGCAACAAAAACACCCAGAAAACCACAAAACAAAACACCCCCCAAAAAGCAACAAGCTAAACTTTAAAAAAAAAAAAAAAAAAATGTTTAGAACTATATGATGTCACTTAAGAATATCTGGACGTGCAAAATATTAGACATTATCTCCAAAAACCTGATATTTGGGATGGTGTCTTGCCCTCTAAGTCCTGAGCCCACTCACTTCAATAACATAGAAAAAAAAGACATGCAGGACAGACAACTTTCTTCTTTTATGTGCTTTGTTCTGCAGCCTCATCCATGCCTGCTGTTTGTTTTGCTCTGTTCAGGTGTGGTTGTACCTGCAGCATAGTTTAGCAAAGCCCAGCCTGGCCCAGCAGATCCAGTGCAAAGCCAAGCAGTAATCCAGACACCAAAGCAGGAAGCTCAGCACCAACTCACTCTGGGTTCAAAGTTCAAAGCCAAGCTACATTGCAACCTGCACTCCAAGCATTCCCACTGTGTTTCACAATCCTAAAATGCTCTTCTCTGTTTTTCCCTCCCAGTTTTACTTGCACTGATCTGACGTGCAGCCATAAAGATGGAAAATGAGTTGGAGGACGCAGAAAAAACATTAACATTTTACTTATGCCTTTTTTATTTATACCACGGTGACCCAAAATAACTTCTGCACATAGATGTAACTGTAAACACTGACTATATTTATGCCAATTATTCTGACTAGCTCATTGATTTTTAAGGTAATTCTTCATAGGTTTAACACTTCCCTGAACTTTTCTAAACTCCAAGAAAGTCCTGCCTGTCAGCAGGGGCAGCCGCTACTTTGCTTGAAAGGAAAAGATACTGAGGGATCAGGACTTAAGTAACCAAAGTAAAAGTTGTAATGGTAAAGGAGATCATGGTCTGTGGTCAGTCTTAAGCACTGTGTTTTGGGAACAGTCCTTAGAGATCTCTGCATTCCTTGTCAAAAAAAAAAGCAACTCAGGAAAACACAAATCATTCTCCCAGGAGACAGTACTGAAAATACTCATGATACATTCCCTGTGTAGGGCAGCAGTTTCAGACTTTCAGACTTCACAAAGGTTTTTCCAGCCCCTGGGGCTGAGACAGGCATGGTAGGCAGCAGCTCTGCCTGACGTTTCTTTAGACAAACAACCAGCTTCTGCTTGCTTCTGCTCCAAATCTGGGGCACTTTATTCATTCCTCCCAACTGAATGCAAATCTCTCCCCAGAAAACCAGACTGAGCAACACTCGGCCACAGCCCCCCAGGGCGGTTCCTTTGTGACAGAGCACATATACGTACATGCAGCAGAATCTAAACTCAGTTAAGTCAAGGGTTTGCCTCAAGTCTGGAAAGGCCAATGAGTTATTCCAGATAAGGCACATTATCTCACATAGCTCATGGAAAGCAGACACAGGCCTGCCGCATCCATTGATCCCTCACCCCCAGCTCTGAACCACCAGCTGGCCACGCTGAAGGCAGCGCTCCCGAGCTCAGCACCAGGCTGGCACTCAAAGCCCTGAATCCCAACCACCATATCTTAATCCATATGTGCTCAAGCAGCATTGCAGACTGCGCAACAGATGGCTGAGAACAGCTGTCTGTGAAACACCCTGAGAAACATGAATGAGCACCAGAAGGAAAATAGAGATTCCCAGGGACTTCTTCCTCAGCAAAGGGGTAAGTTACCGCTTGATCTTCCAAGAACCAGATAGCAGACAAGCTCTTCTGCTCTGCCACAGAAACTTCTTGAAAAGTGATCCGTATTACGAAGATACACAAGTGGTTAACAGACTTTGCAAAGTGTGTTCAAGAGAAAATGAGAACAAAAAAAATATTTTAAAATTGCCACTTTTATTCCACTCAGAATATGATTTCAATTCAAAACTGGCTTATAGTCCAGTACAAGCTGACACAAGGCTTGAAAGATGTGCCTGAAACATCACCCTGAAGAACATTTTCACTGACTTCCTTAGCAGAAATATTTTATCAAACATTTCATCAGAAAAACTAGACACATATTTACAAGATTAAATTCAAAGCAGAGCTATTGATTTTGAATCACCTTCTCAAAAGACAAAAAGAAAGATGAAAGGAGATGAATGAGAAAAAGCTAAAATATGCCCACGACAGAAGTACCTTACTTTTTTTTACAGGGCTATGTTTCTGTATGCCTGAGAAAATTTAAAGTTAAACCAACGTTTAACATAGGCAGACGCTTGCCTAAGTCACTTCATGCCTTTGGTAACATGCAGGGAATGGTGCCTCCTGAAAACTCCAAAGGCTGGAGTCCCTGCGCAGAAGGAGCTCTGTGGCAGCAGCTTTGGAGAGCCAAGCAGAAGCAGCAGGTTCCATATCCAGGAGCACCTTGTGTGCACAGTGGGGATTTCAGCTGCTTCCTAACCACACTGAAGCACAGCAGCAGGCAGGGCTGTGGGCAGGAACTGGCAGCAATGCACTGGGCTCCTGGGTCGGCTAAGAGCGAGGTGGGCGGCTGGACAGAGTCTGAGGCTCTGGCTGGGTAACTGCGCGAGGCTGCCAAAGGGGAGAGCTGAGGCAAGAACACTCTCACAGACCTTCCTGCAGCTCTCAGGACCTCAGCAGGGGTAGGGTGGCAGAAATGCTGAAAAGAGTGGCCTGCTTAGAGCAGGAGAGGAATCTGCACAGCAGTGGGGTTCTCCCAGCCTCAGGAGTTAAGTGTAGTTAGCAAGGTCCTTAGGCAGAGCTTAGAGCTGTGGGAAGAATCCCAGGCCAAAGGATCCCAGCACCCAGGCCGGTGTGGCTTGGGTGGATGAAATCTGCTCACTAATATAGAATCATTAAGGTTGGAAAAGAATTCTCAGGTCCTTGAGCCTAACTGTTAACCCCACACAGACCATTAAACCATGTCCCCAAGCGCCACATCCACCTGCCTTATGAATAGGGATTGTGATTCCACCCCTTCCCTGGGCAGCCTGCTCCGATGCTTGACCACCCTTTCAGAGAAGAAATTTTCCTGATTTCCAATCTAAATGGCCCCTGGCACAACATGAGGCCGTTTCCTCTCCTCTGTCGCTTGTTACTCACACTGACCTTAACCTCAGGTAGTTCTAGAGAGCAAAGAAGGTCCCACTAAGGTCTCCTCCAGGCAGGAGAAAAGGAGGCACAAAAGGAGTAAATGGAGGCACATTTCCTGGATTTTCGTGCATTTCTTTCTTTGCCACTTTTCTTTTCTTCCTCTAACCCCTTCAATTAAACGTGGAGAAGTCCTTGGCTGTGGCACCACTGTATGTTGCTACCTCACTTGTATTTATGGCTAGTGCTAACTTGCAGTTACATTCACTATTTTCAACAGAAATCCCTAGAAATGGAATCTCGCTCATATTACAGCCAGTCAGTTCCCAGCAAGCTGACAGACAATGCTTCCTCATCTATTAAAAAATGTGCATTTAGCCAGCTAACATATGTGATTTCCTGAACACAGCAGCCAATACATTGAGTGTCCAGTGAGTACACCTCACGTCTGTGAGGAGATTTGCTGATAAATAGCGATGCACTAACTGTTCCTGTCGTGCACTTTTTGATACAATTTTAAGCGACAGACTGGGATGTTTTGTTCCCAAACAAGACTTGGATATCTCTCCAACAGCTGAGAGACCACAGAGAGCTGAGAAAGCAAAGGGTTTAGCTTCCAACAAGCTCCTTGAAAGCTCTTGTAATTTCATTTGCTTTCAAGGAGAACATGCAGTGGAGTTTGACTTTTCTGACCGGCTCATATTGCCAGCTCTGCCACCAACCCTGCTGTGAGACCTTTTGCAAGGCTTTGTTTCACCATGTCCTCTCTGACTCTTCACAAGTTTTTCTTACTTAGAAATAAGCTCTTCGGGAGGCTTTTTCTTACCACGTATTTTTGCAAGTCTTGGCACAATTCATCTTTAATCTCTAGATGATATCAAACAACACAATTGTGGCACTGCAGGGTTGAGAGCCAGACCCAGGCAAGGGTGCATCCGCCAGGAACTCTCACCAGCAGCACCTCCACTGCTTGGGCTGGGGCCAGCTCTCAACAGGATCCCTTTCCACGCCTGAAGAGCCCATATTTTGCAGACACAGACCAAACACACTCTTGGGTGGTGTGAGCATTTAGCCAAACAGCAGAAGAGGGGACATGGCTGCCAGCCATAATCTTCCAAGCTTGCAAAGCACCTCAGAGACCCATTCCCAGAGACAAGTCCTTCCCTTCAGCTTCACGTGGCTGCACTTGTTAATTATCCCCTTTATTACTGTGGAGGGTACACCGGTAACCTGTGCATCTTCTGCAACTACATGAGTGTGGTTGGGTTTTATACTAATAGCTCTTTTCCAGAAATTTGAATCTTGTACCAAAAAAAAAAAAAAACAAAACCAAAACTATTGCTCTGAGTTACACCCAAAACTGGATGCAGAAAAGCACAGTGGACCTAATTTGGCTTCATTTTGTGCATGATCAGGCTGTGTTAATTTTGGCAGAAATTAGCGCAGTGCTGGGATTGCTGGAGCCTGTCACTGTGCATAAACAACCCTGGGCAAGAGCCTGAGCCCTACATTGCACTTCTGTACTTGACAAAGGCAGTAGGAGCCCGTATGTCGCTTCCTTGCAAAAGGCACACACAAAAAGACACAACCCTATTTAAAGGAAAATTAATGGCACCTTTTATCCCTGCCACCAGTCCTGTGGTTTCTTGAAGAGCAGATGGCAGTGCTGTGTGCAACAGCTCTGCTCCTAGCCAGGGCCTTCGGAAGCACGTGGCAAGGGATGCCTGCAAGGGTAGGCAGACAGCTGTCCTTAAGAGCAATAGGATTCCTGCTCTCCTTTGTCTTGCTCAGAGCAGCCCTTTCCCCACACTCCTATTTGACATAAAAACAATGAGGTCTTATGTACAGTTAAGCATTTTTTTATTCTTTTTTTTAATAGGACTTTTAGAAGAACCATTCATTCATACAGACTGCTACTTCAGTAATATTTAGAAGAATTATTTTTCTTTAACCACCTCTATCTCTGCCAAGAACACTGGTGCAAGATTGCTGTGCTTTCAAGTAGCCCTTCCTGAACCTGAGGGGGGAAAAAAAAAAAATCTAATTTCCATTGCGAGTGCTTTCCATTTTTAATTTTTTTTTAAGCTTGAAATGCAGCCTAAATAGTTTGTGTGGCTCTTTTGAGAAAGAATACACGGTAGCAATGCCTTTCATGTTGCAAGGGTGACCAAGGCAGGATGTTGGATAACTTGCTTTTAATCTGACAAGAAACATACTGCAAAAATGTCTTATTACAGTCTGTGCAGATAGTCCCTGTATTCTTTGAAATGTGAAAAAGCCAAAAGCAGCAAATGGTTTCTACAACTCTCACATAGCTGTTTTCTTCATTCTCTGAGCAAACTTTAGGAAATCTTCACCTGGGTATTTTTTCTCCCCTCACAATTTATGTGACCCAGTGAGCATCTTCCAGAATTCATGGAATTACAGTCTGACTAGACAAGTTTCAAACTACTTGAACATGTGTCTCAGACGGAAATGCAAAAGAGAACAAGCTGTGGAAGATTAATATTTGGTCTTGCAGCATTTCTCTAGGCAATTCTTCCTTAGCCCCCAGTTGCACTTGCACATCTATCATCAAATATTTTCAGTGTGTGATCAACAAGCTATGAATGAGGTGGCTTGTCCTGCCTGCTTACCCTCCTGGCTGCATTGTAACAAAAGCAGAGATTTGCAAAAGCAACCTGCAATGCTAAGTGCCCATCCTTCTTTCAGCTTTCCATCATGTAAAGGATCTAAGCCATACATCAGGGAAATGCATGTTACCATCTGTCCTACACTCATGTTCTGAGATGCACTTGCTTGCAAAATCACTGGATTATTTGCCATCTTCTGACTGCTGCTTATCTGCTGCCTTTGACCACCCATTGTACTGAAGCCCTTCCAGTGATTTCTGACAGGCTGCTGTATTAGTCCTTCTACAGGAATACTTTGTGTGCCTCCTTGTAAGTTCTTAACTATACGGATTCCATATTCTACTAATTTATGACTGAAACCCAGGAGGAAACTTATATAATTTAGCAAATCCCCAAACCCCCTTGATTTTTAACTGTTGAGTGGTCCTTGATGCCAACACCAACCACCAGCTCTGACATTGGCTGGGCACGCAGCTTAGCTACTCTGTGTGGTGGTAAATGTTCTCTAATCACTACATTAAACTTACTGAAGGGGTTTGTGCTTTGATCAAAAGAAACAAATGAGCTTGGACTCAGCTGGAGACCAAGCTGGTGATCTGCAAGATGAACAAGTAGCATGGCAACCTCTTTTCCAATGAATTCCAGTTACAGATCACCTACAGGGCTGAAATGGTAACCTGAAGCCTGGTTTGGTTTTGGGGTTTTTTTTTCCCCCCATCACCGCAAATTTCCCCATGACTTCTTTTAAAGATATTCCTTACTATAGCAACAATTATTTTTTATGCTTTTCACAATAACTGAGAAAATCACTGCCATTCATTCCCTTTGTGGGAGCTGCACAAGTGGGAAATATTGATTTCTTCAGTTATTGTTCTGCTTGGTATTACTGCTTGGCATGTTTCTGCTTTCATCTCTCATCCCCAATATACTCTACATTTCTAGTAGTCGAGCACTAGTGAGCATTGTCATAGCTACATAATCACATTTAGCTCCAAATAAACTTTTTGGGCATCTGGAAAGCGTGACTGCTTTTAGTAGTGCATGTGCTTACCACATGCCCTGAGTTGGTTGAAAATATCAAATATATAGGATTATAAACATCTTTTGTTGAGCTTTGCAAAAAAAAAGAAAAGCTAAAATTATTAACTTCTGACACACATACAACTCAGAGTAAGGCAGATCATAGAAGAGAGAAAAAAAAAATCACTAAAACCTTGACCAGCTGTCCTCCCACCTGCTTTGTCTTTGCAGGCAGATTCATGATATGGTTTTATTTGCTCAATAACTTTCTGAATTACCAGACACAGTGCAGTGCACTTTGGACCCTAATAAAGCTCTGCTGTCACCTCTGAAGCCAATGCCCTCTCCTCCTCACTGAAATGATCTCCAGTAGAAGTTAAGCCACCCAGCTCTGCACCACATTCCTCCCGTCCCCATGGACTTTTCTCCCCCAGTGCAGTCCTAGAAGATTCCTGGATGCCCAGGGTGAGCAGGAGCCCCCCACACCACAGCTGGCCCTGATGCTTGTGCAAGCCACAATGGCAGAAAGGTGGGAACAAAACAGTTCCAGCCTTGGTGAGCAATGTACTTATCAAAAGGAATAACATAGGCTCAGGCTCCTTGTCAAGAAAAAGGAAATACAGCCCACAATGAGTTTGAAAAGCTTATAAAAATTAAATGCAATCAGGAAATAACAGCCTGTTCAAACAAGGAACAAAGAAATCTCCCTTTACCCCTCTGCACAAGGCCACCCTGCCTGTGCCTTGCCATACGCACAATAATGAGGAAAAAATTTTGTTCCTCTGCTGCAGGTTCCCCGCAGGGTGATGGTGTCTGAGAAACACCTCTCTATTAGCCAAGACAGGAGTAACAGCCACAAGATGTAGCCTAAGAGGCAGCTGAGCACCTTTATTGTTGATGTTACCTGCCAGCATGAGGCCTTGCTTCCCTAAAATGGATCAAGGAACACCAAAGCTCCTTCCAGTGCAGACAACATCTGGAACCATTTGCACCTATTCACTTTAGAGCAGAGTCAGGAAGAAAGAGCGGGTTTTCTACTCTCAAGGTGAGTGTTTATTTATTTGCCTCGATCTCGAATGAGTGGTAATTCCAACTGATCCCACCTTGGTCAAGGGTGGAAGAATTGGGTCACACTCAATGCAAGCATCTTCCTGGGTCGGTTGATGGATTTTCCCCACATCTCACAAGCACAAAATTCTATCTACCCTGAGATGAAACTCAACTGCCATTCTCACAGAAATATTCCTGCTTAACATCGAGGTAGTTTTTAAGTTGTTGAACCACATCTGTGCTGGATGCAGCCCATGCAGAGGGACTCTGCTTTGCCGTGGTACTACTGCCCAGCCCTGAGCTACCATCCCTGCGCTGGTCAGTGCCAGGGTGCTGGTTTCACCAGGAGCTCTGCCATGGCATCACATTGCATGAGGACAATTACTAACAGGCACTTTGACAAGTTCAGCAAATGTAATTGTCCTTGTTTTGCCTTGTACTTTAATGACATTGATTTCCCCCCTTTATTTTAGCAGTTCCAGCTAGGCTTTGACTTCCCCAGCTTTTTGCTTCCTTTGAACCACACTGCTCCCGTTATTGCTACAGTCAGTGATGCTTTAGTGTTTATTTTGAATCCTTTTATGAGTATGCCTTGAGTATACAATGTTCTTCTTGACTATAAAAGACACAGCCTTTAATTTGAGACATGTTTGTAGTTTAAATTTAATCTTTGAATTTTACTGGTTTCTCTACATCTATTAAAATGGTTGAAGAAACGTATTACCATTTCTATACTTTTCTTTAGATTTGGGGTATTTCTGTACAGACTGGGTAGATGCTGTTGGGTTTTTTCCTTCATTCTTCTTCACTCTGTCAGAGCCAACATCCGTTGCATAGTTTCAAAAGCAGGTACCTAAATTTCCTCTGTAGCCAGGGGAGGTACATAGGAAACACAGAGACTGTTCAGAGCACCACAGTTCAATGCTGACAAGATAAACCCACACGTTTTTTGATGCCATCTAAAGCTGTCATGTCGGTGTCTGCCCTCTAAAAAGCCCTCAAGAGAATGCTCTGCACTTACGTGGGACAGGTTACTGCAAAGCAATGGGATATACCTCCTGCTTCAAATGCAACTAGTCCTGCCAGAAACACCATGGAAGATAAAACACTGTTCTTTGTTACAAAAAAGAAGTTCCCCGTTGTCACACCTGGTGTTAAATTTTCATATGTATGGAGTTCTCCCATGTTATTCCACGAGTGAGAAAATCCTTCTTTGCGATACCATTATAAAGATCCAACACTGTTGGCCCTGGGTCAGAGATGGGAGGAAGAGGAAGATGTGCTTTGCCCAGCACAGACCATAGCAGGAGAACTTGGCAGCTTCTGTGTGCCTGCTGCAGGGCACGATTCCCCCTCAGTTTATTTTACTCCTGAACCTGTGCCAAGGGGCTGTTTGAATTCTGCACTGGTCCTAAGTTCTGGTTCGACAACTCTCCAAGCTGAAATAATTTATTTATCTAGAGAGCAGCTCTTTCTGCCCTGTTGAAAGCACTCAGTTCCTACCTGGCCTTCTCCTGTAATAGGGAGGAAAGGACAATTCATCTCCCGGGCTCATTCATTATTCATAGATCTCTAATGAGACTGCAGCTGAAACAGCCAATCTGCATCAGGTGAGACAATGACTACTGCCAGGAGAGGACCCCTGTGAGACCAGGGGTTCGTTTCACACAGTGCTCAGTGCTCAGCTTGTGGCTACAGCAGCGCTAGAAGCTGAATTCACACTGAAGATGCTGGAAGTTAATTCAGCTCTGGGGGCTTCTAAAGAAGAAAGAAGAAAAAGCTGAAACCAAAAGAGTCTGAAATTAATTTTCTAAATATACCTGGGAGCTGTGCAGAGAATGATAATTCCCAGAGAGTTGGTGAAGTTTAATATTTTGCTTTATTCCAGTTTGGAAATGGTGGGAACCTTCAATGGCTCAGGAGCCCAGAGCACCAGACACTTTTTTTCAGAGTTTTGGGATTCTTGTCTCCCCTTCAACACACAGATTGTCTGGGTCCTCTCACTCTGAGAGATGACCTGGAAGTCTTGGAGCTGCTGCCTTCAAGGAGGTCATAATCTTGGGGTCTTACACAGCAAAGTAAACTGGTAAGGGGCCAGAGAGGACTTGGACAGTCTCTCAGCAATCAAAATAGCCCCCTGAGATAGTTATATCCCAAAGAATCTGCATGCACTGACAAACTTCTGCTGCACGGGGGGGTTTTGTAACACTAATGACATTCAGGTATCGAAAGCACTGACCCACTGTCACTGACTTCTACAGAAGCTGCTACCTCTGGAGTGCTTCTTCAAACAGAAAAACATCAAGGAAATATTTCCAGACCCTGCACAGGCATTCAGAAACCTTCCTTCCAATGCCAGTGCTCCTGCCTGGTTTAGGTTTCACTATCAGGATCACTTTAGACAGGAAATCAAAACTTTGAACACAAAGGACAGCTCCTGAATCTTTATCACTAATTATCTTACGAGGTCGGAGTGGAAGGACCTCTGGAGCACCTCTACTGGAGTTTCACTTCTCTGTGCCCAAGACAGACCCCTTTGAAGCACTGCCTGCCTCGCTGCCATTGCATTTCATTTGGCAGCCACTGACCATCAGTCCCACGAGCACCTTTGAAACCCCAAGTTGTTCTTGACAAAACCCCTGACAGCACCATCAAATGTAACTTATGAAAGCTTTCCCAGTAAACACAGCCATGTGTCACTGCTCGCCCTCCCACCAGCCAAAAGCAGCAAGCATTTTGCTTTTGTTCTTCCTTTTCAAAGAGAAGTTGTGAGCAAAAGTAAAAGTGTGAGGCTTAACTGGGTTAATCAGGTCAAGAAAAGAGGGAACAACTGAGACAGAGCAGAAATGGCACACTTATTTGCCATGGCCAAAGAATAAGAGCAAGGCCCAGTGACCCCCTAAGGCAGAAGGGAGACAGGGAAGGGTAACACTGAGCTCAGGTCCTGCTCTCAGGTACAGGTGAGGCACCTAGGGTGAGCTTGGTCTGATTTGCCTCCATGGCCAGGTTTCAAACCTGACAGAATCGGTGGCAGCCCTTGGTGGGCACATGGCTCCTGTGAACCCAAAGAGAGAATTATGGTCAGTGTCCACTTCCATGTACTTCACCATCATCTGCCATGCCCAGGAATGGGTTCTGAGAAGGGTCAGATCAAGGCAGGTCAAACAGCGCCCAGAGCCCTTCTCTGGATTTATAGTGAAAACCACTGTACAATCACTCTTCAACATGGTTTTTCCTTCAGAAATTTCCTTTGTTCTTTTTCCCTCAGAAATTAGCATGCACCAAGTGACTAAGTCTATTAGAGAAAATTGACCTTGGAGTCATTCAGCTAAGGATTTGCCAAAGCCCAACGGTATTTATTGTTCTTATAAGCAATGAGGCATATGGTTGACTTTTCCAAAGACCATTTCAGACAGCAAAGTAAATGACCATTTCTTGAAATGGAAACAAGAGATATTTAAGAACCTTTAGTCCAGATCTGGGCGGGAAGATTTCATCATAAGGCTATGCAAAAATGCACAATATGTGGAAAATTAACACTTGAGAGATCACATGTTGCGGTTCTCAAAGGATGTTACCACTCCACCCATACTGCTAAAGCACAGAAAGGTCAATGTCAACAGATGGGCAAGTATTTGTCAAGTGGCTTTCATACCTCTGCTCCAAAACTTAAATGGAGATGGTCTAACAGAAATAGAGGAGGTTCTTTATTTAAGAGGGGCCCAAGGTCTAACACAAAAGCCTGGAGAAATTTCAGTTTGAGTGAAGTTTGTAACTCAGATTTGAATCTGCAAGAGATTGGATTAGACAGCAGGTTCCAGATTTTCACCTTTTTTTTTTTTTCCTCTCATTACCAGAGATCGAATACCACCTATAAAATGCTAAAATAGTGCTTTGGCAAAAGCACAAACCAGAAAAATGTCATTGACAGAAATTTAACCCAAGGCAAACAGTGTTTGTTATCAAACAGCAAAAGAGTTTGCAAAGGAAGATAAAAGATTCCATATCCTCAGCCTCAAACCAGAGCGACACCTCTGTATTTGACAATCTTCTAGTGTTAGTCAAGAATGTCAGAGCTTCTGTGCACAAGAACAAGGCAAGCAAGCAAAGTTTAGGAAAAAAAAGTAAAGAAAAACCCTTTTGTTTCTTCAGCACTATTTTGATTACTTATCTCTGCTTCAGATGTCAAGGAAGGCCAAACTTGCCTTAAAGAGAGAGTGTAATAGACTTAAATAGTAAAATGCAACATCTGTGTTTGAAAATAAAACTCAGTACATTTAACAGACAAGCTCATTTAACAATTTGATGAGCATGGGCACCAGTGAAATTTTTTGTTAGTAGAGTAGGTCATTAGTCTCAAAAAAATCCAGAGCTAGGTTTTTATACAGACATAGCATAAAAGATGTTCTTCAGATATGCTACACTCAGCTGACTGCCTGTGGCAGGAGTTGGTGCTGCCTAATGTTAGGGCTACTTTCCCAGAATTTAAACAGCCCAAGATTTTAACCAAATTTTTTGGTTAAAAAAGAGGTGCAATAATATCCAGGCTAGGGAAGTGCACAAAAGAACAAAGCATGAAACAATGCAAAGAATCCCACTGCTCAGAGGAAATCAGAGCCCCATTTCTCCACCTAAAGATGCTCTGTGAGCTGACATTGCACATTTCATGGGGACAGAAAGCATGTTTGCCCCTTTTTTTGCCACATACAAAGACTTCTATAAACAGGGTTTGCAACCTTCTTGGCCAGCCAATAGTCCTTAAGTTCAGAGCCCAGCTGCTGCTGTCTTTTCAAAACAAGTAAACTGCGCTGCTCTTGTGTTTCCAGTGCTACAGCCAGCCACCATCAGCTGCCAGATAGTCTTCACAGCTATAGAGAGCCACACTGGCCCACCTTGGAAGGCAGAAAAACCTCCACTTCTGAACTTCAAGCTACAAAGGATTATTTTTTGTCATGCACTGAACCGGAAAGAGTGCCAAAGCATGTTAAAATACTACAAGAAAAACACAACCATTATGGTTCTACACAACAGGAACCTTCACATGGAATATGCCAGGCATGACTGGTTCAACACACATTTTGCTTTGCTGGAAGTATTAAAAATGCACTGGGATACCAAAACAAAATGCGCCAGTTCCTATGGAACATCATTTGCTGCTTTTACAGAGACATTTCTCCACCAGAAAATAACACTTTGTTAAAGCTCAGCTTTAACAGGAAAGAGAGTCACTTACAGCAAGTTTTGTTTGCTAGGTTTTTTAAAATATTTAAGTTGAAAGAGTGGAATACTATGACCCTGCTAAACACAGCTCCTTTTAATGAAGGAGAACATATTTTTTGTTTCTTCAGAAGAGAAGTTAAATTAAAGAAACTAGAAACTAAGTGTTGTAAATGAATTTGGTTTACGTATCTGTTGGGCATCTTGAATTCCTGGAAGTTTCCAAGACAAGCTGTTCAAGCTGAGATCCAGAACTAAAACCTTTTCATTTAAAACATTATTTTGCAATACAGATTCATTTCAGCAACCAATTCTGTCGAAAACATTTCAGAACCAGGCCAGTGTGTTAACCTGAGGAGCAATTCTCATGCACAAGATACTCTGCATAGCAAACTAAACTCATTTCATCCATTGCCAATGGAACAATTACTTGGGTTTTTAGGAGTCCCTTCCCCTGCTCTGTGTTCATGATACAGAGTCACTTGCGAGTAACTCAGGATTAACTTTCTTTGACTCAAGAAGCTCGTTAGGTGCTGGCATTACAGTTTTCTTTGAGCTGCTAATCTGGTGGTGCTAATTAAGGCTTCCAAAGACTGTTGCAATATTCTAATTACAGCAGCTACATGTCCTTTAAAACCATTTACTGTAGAACAAAGTGGGGTTTGCGATCCGCGTTCCTCAGTGCTACGCTCAGAGCGGTATGCTACCACTTACCCAGGTCAGGATTATTTTAAAATTCCAATGATTAGACAGACAAAGGAGGAAGAAATGAAGAGGGCAGTAGATATTGAATATCAGGGTTATTTTAACTAAACATGCTCCCAGAAAACGCATTCTTGCAACTATGCATCAAGGTACTGTACCCCTTACAGGCACCTCCTGAGTCCCAGATGCTCCAGGGATGACAGAATACTTTCCTCCCACCCACACCCTCCTGCTCTAGCCCCAGCCCAAGAACACCTCCTGGTCCTTGGGTTATTACTCATGGCACAAATAAATTGGTCTTTCCTGGACCTCTCCAGGAGTTCAAAGTCACCTATCTCCATCACAAAAATTTGCAATACAGAGTCAGCGCTCTGCCCGGACAGCTGGGTGCATGTACATTTCTGAGGAGACGCAGCTTTGAGGAACAAAGCATTCTTTCGTTTCTGAGATTTTATTAAACACTTCATTTTGCAGTTTCTAGTTAAACTTAATGCTCCTGATCTAGTATATTCCAAAGCCTCTGGTTTTCTTGCCCACAGTGCTGAAAAGTGGCAGGTTCTCAGTTAATGGCATGTGATTTGTTTTCAGCTTATGGACTTTTAGCCATCTCCTTCATATCTTTTGCAATCACTTCCAATCTGGCAGAATTCAGATGGCCCATGTTCACGTCGCCTATTTTTGCCAAACCTGCCTTGTTCTCAGCACAGCAAGTAACAAGGGAGCAGCAGAATGCAGACAGGACAGGGAACTTCATTCCCTTATTTCCATCACTTTAAGCCTGCATGACCCACTTCAGCTCACAGATCCACAGAACAATTCTGCAGTTCTTGCCACTACAAACTGGGTTAAAAAAGAAACCTTTCAGAGGAGCAAACCAAAAATCTGAAGAAAAAAAACCCTGCACATCCAGTGCATTCAAAACAATTTGTTTTTATTTCAGTTTCCCCAATCACAAATTCACTGATCTTTCAAACTGGAAAGCTCTCTTGAGGTCCAAAAGTTTCCTTTCCATATGCGTTAGAACTAAAATAAAATCCACTACAGTGTGAAAAGGAAAATGAAATGCAGTGCAAAGTGTATGGCTGGTGACACACCAAAGGGCTGGAAACCAGAGTTTGAGAAGTTTTTTTAGCAGTGCTGAAAATAAGGGGAGGCAAGACAAATTTGTGGAGCATCAAAACTTAACTTTTCATTTACTACCAAATTACCAAAATTACTACCTGGCACACAGCTGTGAGTAAAGGATCAGGTGAAGTTGTAGGAGGGTATCCCTTTAACAGAGCAATGAACTCATCTAGTTAACTAATGGCAGGACAAAAGGTAAATTGTTTCTAATCCTCTGATGTAGAGCTGTCAGAAGGGAAAAAAAGGTGTAAAACTCAGTATCAGTAATGTGGCCCCCCACACTCCTCAGCACAGAACAAGGGACTCACATAGAGCACTCCCAAATTTCAAAGCTATTAAAATATTACATACAGCTAAGTATAAAGAAAGCCAGGTTAGTCAGGTGGCCACTCCATGAACCTAATGACACTTATCTTTTAATGTTTCTCTTACTTTCTCTCTTTTGCAGTGTTTTCAACCATGCTGTTTGGAGGAAAATGAAAAAGAATAAAGAAAGGGGGAAACCATGAAAACAAGAAAGTCCTCAGCACTATTTCTATCCCACAATTAATATTGATTGCTTTCTGATTTTCATAGGAATTTGTCAGAATCCTGTCAGTGCAAGATTGATTTCTGTACTTCTGGGAATGGTAGGTTATCAATATAATTGCTACCATCAGTGCTTTTTCACAATCTTTCCTGACATTTCTGCTCCAGGGGCAAATTAGTGCCATGTTGACTATTTCCTCAACTGAAGCAGCTACCAATTCATGAGGATTTTAGTTTTATTTTCCCTCCCCAATAGGAAAGGTGAACACCTACTCCAGCCCCAAAGTACCATTTTTCTATTATTACTGAGCACTAAAAAAGCATTTACCAAAAGCCTAAAAAACCCAAATATCTTTCTGACACTTATTTCTGCAGGTGGTTTTTTTTTCCAAATAGCAAATCTGTATGCACACAACTTACACCTGCACAATTTTTGTGCCTCCTTTGAGAGCACAGGGAATTTAGGGAACCTTAAACCTTATGCTGCATTACTGCACAGGTAAATAACAAAGCAGCAGAGTCAGACTGGTGTTCATCATGCAGATAAACCAAGCATGTGTTGCAATCAAACCCTGGAGGTGCTGAGCATCTCCAGGCCAAGAGGAGATTTTTAGATGCTCATCGCCTTCCAGAATCAACCTACCAAAATGTGCTCAATCCCCTATCAACTCACACCTCTGAGCAGGGATCAGGAGGTCTTCATCACCACCCTTTCATACAAATGGCACCCAGATTTTCATCATCCTAGGTACACTGTGAAAGAAGAAAGCATTCTGCAGGAGCAAGAGCACTCATCCACACATGAGCCAAATCCAAAGCAGCCTCCTAAGGCCAAGCCAAGTTATTTATGACCTTCTCTCCAACTTCCCACCAAGAGAAAAGCACGCCATAAGGGCTAATTGGGGACCTTTTGAAGCCACCGGGCTTTGGAGAAGGCCTTTAACTCCAGCCATCACAGCTTACATGTGGCTTCCCTACCTCCAGAGAGGTGCCTTGGAAACATCACATCCCACAGCAGCAAAAGCCTCAGACTCTCACTTCAATTGAGCTTTGATTCACCTCTCAAGTGTCAGAGGATTTAGGGTCTCCATTGAGAAGTAATAGCAGGAGCTTTACTTCTGTGGTATCCAAGCCTTCGTAGTAGTACATCCTCTGAAATACAGCAGGTCAGAAACCTTCCACAAAAAAAACCAAAAAGGAGTTGCTATTCTTTCCCTTTTCAATCTGAGGATCTATCAAAGTAGAAACTTTCTGTGGGAAAATATCAGTTGGAGAACAAAGTATTCCTCAGGCCAGCATTCCAAATGGAGACCAGCGCTTACCCCCTGAAAAAAAAGTCAGGACATACAGCTGAGTAGAACATGACTTAAGTCCCAGCCTGTTTGCCAAAAAGGCACCTACAAGTAACATGGCATCCTTATCCCTGGGGTTCTTTAAACTCCAGCACTACTTCTGGAGACCTCTCTCAGAACTTTAAACATTCACATGCCCAATTTCAATTCCACAGAATTCAAACAAACAAGGGGTGAAAAATCCATATATTTCTTTTAGTTCAGTGGGAGTTTGTTTGCAAGTCAAGCCCAGCTCTATAATTCTACCATTTCTCCACCTCCCTCAGAGGCTTTTCAGGCACCTCCAGCATCCCTGCCCATGTGTGGTTGCAGCCTGGGGAATGACATGTTAGGAATTCATCAGGTGATAACGGGACTGGCAGCAACAATGCCCTCACTGTGGTGAGCAGGAACTCACAAAGTCTCTGATAAAATCCTGCTTCGCTCCCTGAGACAGGTTTGCTGTAAATCTCTGTAATAGGTATAAAGGTGGCCTGAGCCAACTCAGGTAATAGAGTTTGCTGGCAGCTTGGGAAATAGGCTGAGCTGAAGCTGGACATAACACCAAGCCACCATCCCAAGGTGCACATCGTCCCCTAAGCTTTACTGTCAATGTGTAACCACAAATAATTCACCCTGAGCTCAGCACAGAGCCGCTGTTTGCGAGGAGGAGGCTCATTTGGATGTTAGCAGGGCTGGGGAGCAGCACTCCCAGCAGCATTTCAGGCTGCAGAGACCTCTGTGCCTGAGAACCGATTTGGCAGCAGCTGTGGTATTAGAAAGTTAGACACAAATTCTCTTTTACTGAACTCCTGGCCCATCAAACATACATTTACAATAGATAAATATGTACAGCACAAACAAGTCAGAGAGATTACCAGGATTAGCCAGTCTCCTCTGCTGCTGCCAACGTTTCAGGCAATCCCTCGTATACATTGAGGGCAGCACATCACAAATGCACTATAAACCACATCCACTTGATGAACCAATGCACTCACTGTGGAATATCAAAGATATATGTCAAAAGATGTATGTTTGGCAAGGAGCTGCTCCTTGCCAAAAGGAAAATATTGGAAACAGTGCACGCCTATGGATAGCATCACAAGGTCAGCCACTGCCAGGCCCAGCTCCATGCTGGAGCTGACAAACCAGTTCCAGCATGTGAATCTCTTTCAAGTGAAGCCTTGAACATGTTAAGTTATTCCTGTTAGCCCTCCAAAGCACACTGAGGAGTTGGAGAGCCCTGTACCTCCCTTTGCCAGTTGATGCTTCACACCCCAAACCACAGGAGCATCCCTCTCTAGGACGGAGAGGAAACACCAGAAGCTACTAGCAGCACTGGAGATTAGCTTCAAACCAAACAGATTTTGAGTTTTTTCTTTGGTTTGGGACTTTTTTCCTTGTTTTTGGTGTTTTTTGGTTTTGCT
>NW_008246060.1:5100486-5147120 GCF_000691975.1 Corvus brachyrhynchos
GTTTCTTTGTTTGTGGTTTTTTGACTTTGAGAACTTGCCAAGTTTTGTTCCAATCCATTGCAAGTTAACACATAACTTAGTTAAGCATCTCATAGAATTTGGGGTGACTTTGGGTGGTTCTGTAACGAGTTACCGTGATCAATTAGAAAGAGACCCCTGGTCCTGAAAACTAGAGGGGTTTATCTTCTATAAAATAAAATAAATGCTCTCTGTAATATGCAGGCATGGGCACACATCCACACCCACCCACCATTTATTTAACAAATAATGCCTCATTTATTAGTATTCTACAGTAAGTTAGGCTTGTCTAGTGAAGCATTAATATAACATTTCTCAAACAAAGTTCTTGTTCTGCTTGATCTATTTGGCAATCTATCTTGATACACTCCTGTCTGTCAGGGGCTGCTGCCTCATTCATGCTTTTGCTAGACAAGGCAGGCAGCAGCCCTGGGAATTACCTTCCTAGGACACTGTAGCCCTTCTTCCTTAATTATATATGAGAACAGTTTCACTGATTTCAAAACTGATGTGAAATATGAATAATTAGAACTAATATGCAGTATTTATGATCAGCATTTAACAGTCTGTAAAGAAATAGCAATGTTTAACGTGAACTAGAAATATCTCCAGTCTTTGTTTCCCACACTAAGGATGAGTACCAACTTCTCACCAAGGATTTAATACTGTAAAATTGCAGGATAACTTGCATGGAAATATATGGCTTAATTTTTGAAATTTATTTCTGCAGTACCTTTTGGAAGCAAATTTTTGAGGAGTATTTTTTTTTTTTCTCCTAATAATTTTGGATTTTATGGCCTAGGCTAATTTTACATCTTCATCCACTCACTATAAATAATATCTAATTTGATAGACACATAACATGATTCACCAAGGATATTTTCAAAGAAAAGACTTCACTAGATTCCCTCTATGGGGTTTGCTGTGCATTTTTCAAGATGCTGGCTGTCCATATATATTTTATTTTGTCAAGGAAATGATAAAACTTTTTTTTTTTTACTGTGAAAACCACAACAAGCCTCTACATTATTCCAAATCACCAAACCTCTACAACACTTCACTGTCACAAGACTCTGATCAAAAAACAATCCACAAGGACTACCTGTGTAGTCAGATACAGGAAGCTCCCGACACAGCACCCCACTCAAAACCAGCAGGTCACACAATATTCGTGGTGTTTTAGGAAGCTTCTGGAGTAGATGCTCCTCCTAACAGGTGACTCCCAGCACACCAGCTGTGCAACTGGTGCCATCCACTCTGATATCAAGGCCTTTGTTCCTGACCAGACAAACCATCTTCAAGCAAAGGAGCAATGCCCAAGGAAAACCACAGTGACTAGAGAAAGATGGCAGCACCTGTGGTGGTAGGGTTGGCCAATGGACAGGGCACAGACAGCTCTCACAGTGTCACTTGTCACTGAATGCCTGTAAACAACAGGCTAAAGTTCCTCAAAAACACCCAAGTCCCTCTGAGCAAACTGGAATACAAGCCCAGGCATTTCAGCACACTGTGGTTTAGAGTGGATTAAGAAATCAGGAAGCAGAAAGAAACCATTTCACTTGCTTTTTTCATGTTGTAACTTCAACCAAGACCAAATATTAGAGAACAGAAACTACTGAGACAAGTTCTCTTGCACAAGCATGGATGCCACTGCACAGAGCCCTGAGGACCTCAGCTGCCCACTCTGGCACAGGGCTGCACAGCTCCAGCCAGGACCACAGGGTGTTCCCCCAAACAGCATCTGCACAGGGAGGGAGCACCTCTGAACAGCCTTGAGAACCTGGCAAAGGCAAAACAAAGGTACCTGCAACAGTTTGAAAGAAGGGAAGGAGCTGGATGGGGAAGTCCACTTAGCTTTGACACTAATGCAAGCTGTTCTTCCCGCAGCACAAGTCCTCTCTCCAAAGGGGAAGGCATCACTTAGCTACTACACCTGGACTTTGTGTAACTCCTAATACTCCTCTGCCATCTGCTAGTGGAATTTCAGTGTAAGAGCTCCTAAATTGCCTCTAAGTGCTGCAAGTGGTATCTTTTCCACGCAACTTATTAGCACAACCTCTTAAACAGCAAGCTGCACTTGCTTGCTAAGTTTGCACGTGTTGGCAGCAAATTGAAGCAAAGATATGAAGCCAGGGCCTGTGGATTTAAGAGACAGGATCTGTGGTACACAACAGCTAGGACTGTGCATGGTGTGCTGCTGAGCATGGCCTCTGAGGAGCACATTCTCTGTTTTTTCTCCCCTGCACTGTCCTTGAGTTCCTCCTTTTGAGGACAATTGTAGAGTTTCCTCTGGATTCTCAAGCAGCTTCCCCTTCAGAGATACAAGTGCTCCTGCACAAAAAAATAAGGATGATTTTTCAGAGGAGTTTTAGAGGTGTAGAAAATTAGCCTCTCTTTCAGAGGAAAGAGAAGTCTCCTGACTGTGAGCCAAGGTCATTGCTAATCAAAGAACAAGACACAGAACATTTGGAGAGGGGCCTACTTTTCAGGGAGTCAACACCTCTTGGCATGTGGAAATAAACAAAAAGATATTTCATCCAACAGCTCCACTTTTTAGTGAGGAGAAAAAGGAACCCTTTTTCTGTAAGAGGCAATAGATGTCCAGTACCTTTTCTCCTCTGTGTAAGGCAGTTCCAGGTGAGGTGTCACAGGGATGCAGGTGGGGACATATTCTGGAGCTCACACTTCCCCAGCACTGCCACTGGGTCAGGAAATGTAACTGCTGGTTAGCCCCAGACCATGGGGGAAGCATGCCCTGCCCAGCACTTACACTGTGTTCCCCATATTTTAAATAAACTGTGAGTGCCTGCACCCAGTCACACGCACAGGGGAAAGACAGACCCTGTGGTTGCTTGAGGGGAGGGAAGAGGTTCCCCAAGAACTCCATGTGAAACAGCCCCATGCTTCCCATCCACAGACATACATCTGATACTAACAAGGGCTGGAAAACTAGGGCAGAAGAGGTGGAAAGCCTTTAAGATTTTGGGAAAGTTTGACAGGTAGGGTTCTTTGTCAGTGAAATAAGATCAGTGTTTGGAAGAAACTTCTACAGATCTCAGGCCTGGGCACCTTGAAACAAGAGCAGTCACTTCTCTTTTCTGTTTAACCTTGAGATCATAATTGCTAAAGCAGCATCACTGTGTTTCTGTTGGTAATTGGCAGTCACTGAGCTGAAGATTAAGCTAGCATGAAGACTGAATTAGCACTCAAGTCTTATAATAAATTGGCAAAACCAGCTAACTAGCCTATACTACTGCATAAGAACTAAAGGTTAAAAATGGCAACTTCTGCTCTTTGGGTTCATACGTTACCTGATGCACTGAAAATAAGATCAGAGTTGACTTTACCATGATACAGCCTACAATAAAGACAGAGAGGACCTTTCCCAGCTATACTAATACAAGAGCTCTGACTCTTTTTTTCTGTGCTTTATTTTAATTGTTGCATAAAATATGCAGTGAATAATGAAAGGATGCTTGGAGATTTTGCATGGAGTTCCTTGCTAATTCTGCAGTTTTCTAAGGAGTATTTCACAGCAGTGGAAACTGAACTTTTTGTAGTTATATAATTCCAGGAGTAGAAAAACCAGACCAAGACAATGGGATATATTTTGCAGAATTGAAGAGCACCTCAGACATTGTTTTCCTCTCCCATGGAGTTAAGCCAGCTGTCACCACACTAAAACCAAGAAAGCTGCTTGGGTAAGGCTAAACAGAGAACCAATGGACTTCATCAGCTCCCTACTCAAATGCACTTGTAGTTGCAAGCTGTAATCTACCACAAATAGCCACATTTAGAGAATGCAATTACATGGAACAAAGCTGATGACTCTTTCAGTGCACAGAGATCATTAGAAAATGGCAACCAGTTGCAGCCTATTATTTCTTTGCACCAGAGAAATAAATTGATTATGCACCACCTGATTTTCCGTCACACGTAAGTGGAGGTGTGCTTATAAAAATCTATTCAAGCCTGCCAGCTCTAGCCCTGCTGCTTGCAGGACAGGCATTCAGAAGGAAGACAACTTGGCTTGAGGATGCCAAGGAGGCCACAAAAACTTCATTTGCTATGGCAGACACTAATACCCAGCACAGGTGAATACAAATTACAGCATCATTGGAGCTTGCACCAGCTTGCCCCAGACAGCAGATTACTGCCCAGAGTTAGGGCTGACAAATGTTGTCATGTGCTACTTGTACATGAAGGTCTATTAAGACAGTTTCTGAATGAGGCTGAACTTGGTACACCTTCACTTTTTGCCATCCTTTTCCAGGAAAAATAATATGGTTAACACTGAAGGACCTCCTGGCCATTTATTGGGCAGTCTGTCTCTCACTGCAAAGGGAAGCAGTCAGAGCTTACAACAAACACTGCCCATCAGGTGACCCTCTAATTCTTTTACTTTTTAATAATTAACCTGAGATGTTCATTATGTATTCATCTCACCCAACAGAGGAGAACCTAAAGAAGCTTAGGCTCACTTCAGAAGGTTTTCTGTGCAAAGGCTGGGGACATCACTGTGGGTTTCCAGAGTAACCAGAAGATAGGGGCTCCAGGTTTTGCAGCATCCCAAAAGAGCATGCTTAGGTGATTCCCAAACCATAAGCTGTAGTAAACTAAATTCTGAGGTATTTTCTATTCTTATTCAAGCATCTGTTCCATTTATTAGGAAGCAGTTATCGAATCCATTGCAGCCAAAAATGACTCCACTGTCCTTTGCCATGTAGTTCAGCTGTGCTCAGTGATGAAGAATTTTTGTCATTTAGAAGGAAGATTTTTTGAAAGCAAAGGTTTTGCTGCAGAAAATATTCCAGCAAAGTTTCTTTTATTTCAGTTCTATTGTTAACTCTCAGTACAGGAATAAACTAATACCCTTTGTAAATTTTTTCCAATACTATGCATTCAAAGAAAACAGGATTTTCTCCCCATTTTAACTGGGGTGGGGAAGTCTTCCAGCAGTGATAAAACTCACTCAGCTTATCCACAGAGGCACCATTTATTTTAAAAGTTCTTCACTGAATTTGTAAAACTTTAAATAGGAAAAAAAATTTTGACCATGAATTGAAATATCAAGTAGTTCACATAGAGTAGAAAAAAACCAAACCACCCTCAGAACCTCACTTTAAAAATAAAACTCAAAAGGAATAAGTCAAAGTTTTGGCTTTAAATTCAGACAAATCTTGGGTTACTCCATGCAGATCAACTTAACAAAGCCACAGGGCTGAAGTGCTCCCAGACAGCCTTGGAGTGACCCAATCCCCCTCAGGAGCCCCCAACCTTGCCAAGGCAGGTCACAGCCCCGTGGCTGCTGAAGGTGCTCCTCTCCTGAGATATCACGGGCATCGTTCTGCCTGCCAGGCAGGTGCTGCTTATCTCTGGCACAAGGCTCTGCCCAGAGCCACGACCTTGAAAAGCAATTTTGTGGATCACTATCTGTCAGGGCTTAGATTAAGGGAGAGCATGTGCTGGTGGAGAGACTACAGAAATCATATTGGCCATTTCAGAGATACCAAGAAAACCTGCTGTTTCCATCACCCATCCACAGAGAGAGGATGTATCTTAGGAATCTGCAGATGATGCATCTCAAAGATCAGTTCTCTTTCCTTTAACCTGCCTTCTTACTTGCATTAAAGGGTTAAACACAGTCTCTCTTGGAGCAAACAGTAGATTCCCCTTTGGATTCACAGAAAGACTTGCTCCTGCTAAGCAATTTCAAGCTTTTCAGACAAAGGAGCTCTAACCAAAGGAAATTTTGCAGGAAGTAAAACCTGGGGGAAAATAAAAAAGCATTGTTTCTAAAAATATTTAAATAAATACTTTATATAAAATGCTTTCAAAGAACAAAACCAAATAAAACACCATTAGAGAAATTTATTTTCTAGATGTCATGGTGGCATGGTCACAGCTTCATTACTGTCAAAAAAAGCTTAATTACTATAGACTTTTCCCAGCTCCATCCACCTCTCACTTCCCATGCAGACAGCCATATTAAACATAAAATAGAATGGCTTCTCTTCAGGAAGTGTAATTAAAGAAAATTGGGAATATAACTAAGGAAATGAGCCCTTTAAGATTCATTTAAGGAACAGCACACTGGTGCTGGGAATCTAGCAAGGAACTGTAAATCCTGGCTGAAGAACAGGCACAGGAACTTCCAGAGAGATTGTTGGGAGTCTTCCAGAGGCAATAAGTGATTGATAAAGACAGGCAAAAAATGTTACACCAGTGGACACTCAAATCCAGGATTTGCTCAGGGAATTTTACCCTAAAGATGCCAGGTGAACTCACACAGTGCCAGCAGTTGGATGTCTGGAGAAGGGAGGCTCCACAGCTGGTGGCTTGGGGTCCCACCTGGGTCACCATAATGTTAAGGAAGCCTCCCAGTGTGACCATTCCTGAGACTCCCTGGCAGTTACACTCCCAGTTCCAAGACTTTCACTGCTGGGGCTGAAGCCCCTTCACATCAGGCAGCTCCAGTGACCCGACAGGTCCCATTCAACTCCTGCAAATCCCACACTCTCAGCTAGACCAGGTTTCCTCACCAGCTCAACCCCAGGCTTTTTAATCCCAAATTGCTCAGGCAATGTTGTAATAATAATAAATAGTATCTGGGAATATAGGCAGATTATTAGGTATTAATTCCTCCTTTCTCCAGGACAAAAGTTTCTTGCAAAGAAATAGTGCCTGCCAGAAATACCAAGCTGAATTAGAGATGTTGGTGCCAAATCATTCTCTGCTCTTAAAAGGCCTCGGATTCAATTGACCACTGGCCTTACTACAGATAGAGGAATAAGTGAATCCATGCCATACGTGAGCAGATCATGCCTCTGGTATATTTTCACTCTTTCACCTTTTGAAACCTCTATTTGTGTAACCCTCCAAGGCATTTTTCCTCATTCTACACAGAAATTGTTGGGGCTTTTTCCTGTTTAAGAACCAATGGTAACTCTTAATACTGGCCTCTCAGCATGCTAGGAATGGCTGTATTTTCTTACCGTTCCTAGCTTGTGGAAGTACCCTGACTGGAGCTCGGAATCCTATAAAAGCTCAGATTTCACAGCCAGCATGGAAATCCTTTCAGCAAGATCACTCTGAAAATATATTTATATTAGTATACATCTCTCTCTCAATCAACAATCAGCTCCCACAGTGAGTTAGCAGTGACCAGGAGGGTCACCTCTGCCATGCTCTAATTGTGACACCCATAACGATTATTGGCATTGCAAAAACCACAGTGACAGTAACTGACCTCTCATCTCAAACAGGGAAAGGGGTTTTTCCTGCTTTGAGATGCAACCAAGTGGTTTGTACCCCTGAGTGCTCAGCATACAGACAGAGCCACAGCTTTTAGAGAGCTGCCCTGGGATAGAGAAGGCAACAGTCATAAACTGTTTCTGGCTGAAGGAAACCTGAGCCAAACCAAGTGGCAGATAAGGCAATGATTCTTTATCCTGGCCAGAACAGGCAGATTACAGCAGTTAACAAGCTACAAAAGCGGCATTTGGTTTTTCATCCTGAGCAGAAGACATGCCCCAGGCCCAGCTCCTCCATAATTAACCCTTACAGCAGGGTAGGCCTTTTAGACATGCCTCAGACTAAAACAATCTGGTGACTTTGGTAGGCAAGAGAGGCAATGCTGCAGAGGAAAAATTCTGATATTCTGGAATAAACTTGTCATTACATTTGACAAAAACTATTTCATCTTCCATCAGAATCACCATTTCTCAGACGGGGCAGTGAGTCTTCAGCAACAGGCATCACTAAAGAGGCTTCATTCCCCTAATTAGCTATTACTACAAATAAAAATATATCATATCACCTAGGAACTGGAAACAGAGGGTTTACCCTGAACCCACAAATCATAAGATTTCAGTTTAACAAAGAAGGCATTGAAAGTATTGTAGTCAGTGACAATAGCTAAGAAGATAGCAAGGTATACAAGGTAGGAAGAGGAAAAAGCTTCAAATTTAAGCAGACTTAAAGGACAACAAAACCCCTTTCTAGCCTTCCCAGATTTTCAACAGCATCTGACACAGAAGCTTTCCACAAGATGACCAGTGAGGGACAGATGAGCTTCTTGCCATTTCCCCTGCCTTGGTCACTCTTGACTCGGCAGCACAGAGGGAGCTGTGGGTCAGATTTCAGCTCCCAAGAAGATCATTTGCCTGCACACTCCAGAGGGGAACCTCCACCTAGCAGTAAGACAGCAAGTTCCTCATCACTGCACCGCACTTTCCTCTTGAAAGCATACGGATAGCCACCAACATAACAGGCACTGAAGTCAGATGAAACAAACCCATTTTCTCCCCTCTGTATAGGCTGGTCATAGCTGACAATTGTGCAACCCAAACTTTCAGACTTTGGGCTTTAAATACTGCACTGGGGAGGGCACACAACTCTGCTGATCCCTTGGGCTCCATCCTTAACACGTTATTCCCCTGGGGAGAAGAGCTTCCAAAGTCTGCTGTAGGGGCTTCAACTATGCTGGCACTTTTATATGGGTGTTTGACATAAAAACACTGACATCACCACAAATCCATCTGATTCTGGCTGGACAAATAACAGTTACTGGAAGCCAATGTCTGCTTAAAACAGTTTTAGCTTTATCATGAACTTAGAAAAATAATATTGGTGGTGAAATATCATTACTCTTTCCAAAATACAGAGCAGCTCTGAGTGACAGGGAATTATTACATACTTCCAGGCAAGAACACAAAGACAAGTAGCTTCTTTATGAAATCTCTTCTCACAGAGACACTGGCTCAGCTCTGAGCCAACAAGTATTTTGGACCAGAAATTTTCAAAGGAAACACTAACAAGGTTCTGAGGACAGGAACTGACCATGGGCAGAAGCTTTAAGGGGTGGGAGGTGTCTACAGCCAGGAAAAGCAGAAGTGATGGAGAGCTGGATCAAGTAAGGAGGATCCCCATCCAGTACTGTTTGCTACTCATTCATCCCACACCAGAAAATTTCTACATGGAGTTCAGGCCCACCAGAGTTTTACTGACCCAGACAGAGACAGTCAGGGGAGCACAACACCATGGCAGAGGGGAAGAGGAGCTGGGCAGGAGCAGAGCCAGGAGCCTCTGCACACCATCAGCCCCACAGCTCAGCAGGCTCTGGAAAGGCAGCCCCACTGCAAGCTGGCAGGGAAACCATGACTGAGAGCAGGGAAACACTCAGGTCTGGCTCTTTTTCTAGTCCCATCCTCTCAAATTACCAGCACAGGCTGTGCAGCAGGGCCTGTGCAGGAACAGGTGTGTGAGGCAGGACAAGAACCGCGCACGCACCACGCCGGCTTCTCAGGAGGAAAAAGCCACAGTTCTTAAACCCTGTGGCCTTTTGAAAGGGTCACAAAGGATGAGCCAGTTGACATAACAAAAGTGCATTTTCAAAAAAGCATTTGAAGCTGTTTCTCAAAAGTTCTTCTTAGTGTAACTCGGTTGTTAAGAGATAGCAAAAGATCTTTTCTTGGATTAAGAATGGATTAATCTTTTAGCAACTTATCTCTTTACACAACTAAAAAATAAAAAGTAAGGATAAGCAAGTGGTCAGTTTCCAAAGGAAGTGCATTCCAAGAAAAGATATCTCCTAGCTTTCTGGCCAAAAATAGTCCTCATTCCAGCTTCATACTTCAAAAATATTCATATAAATTCTGAAGGTCTAGAGGAAAACAATAGCTTTCTTAATACATAAAAACAGCTCAAAGATACATCTCAAATAGCAGTAAAGGATTCATTCATTTTTTGGCAAAGGGAGGTATTTATTTAATATACCACAACCCCATTTTTCTGATTATTATTCAGCATTGAAAGAAGAAAGGCCTATACTGCTGTATAAGAGTAAATATTTCGATTAAACTCCACCGGGATGTGTCAGAACAATTCCAAACACATCTATATTTTAATAATGTATCAGTGAGATATCAATTATTGTGTACCAATAATCCAATTAAAAATGCACTCTGAATAAACTGTCTGGCCCAAATCCAAACCTCCAGACTATTTAAACAAGCTAATGGAAACATTAGGTGTCAGGCTGCATATTTTGTTTTCTAATTAAGGTAGTATTTGGCTGACATAGAACCAATTTACATGTAAAAGCCAAACAATTAAAAAGGTCACACAACTAAAACTTTGGCATTTCACACATGCAAATTGAACTACCCAGCAGAAAACAAACCCACACAGAAAACAAGAGTGAGTTACACTGCACATGTAAGCACAGAAAAGAGCCACAGAGACATACACCCAGCCTGTGATCTCATCAGTGTCTGATAACTGCCTACAATAAAACCTAAAAAGAAAAGAAGTGTGCAACAAGATTTTTATGAGTGGTAGATGAAGATTCAAGCCAGCCTTCTCTCTGCAGACACCGATTGCCTGTCCCCTGGATCAGACTGACCACTGAAGTATTCACAGCTGGGATCAATCCTGGGTGCCCCAGCTCAAGTGTGCTCTCTTCTGGGTCTCCAGACAGACTCAAAGTGCCTAGAGAGGCTTCAAGGAACATGAGACACGCAGGCTTGGTAGAAATCAGACCCCAAATGCTTCTTCCCCCAGGGGTGGGGAGGAGAGGTCTGGTCTGGAGCAGTAGGGGATGAGCCCCCAGGCTCCGGTCAGCCCTGCAGAGCCCCAGCAAGGGCCAAGCCTCTGCCCAAGCCTCTGCCCAGGCACCCCAGCTTTTCAGCCAGTGGCGATGTTCAGCACGAAGGGGACTGTGTGATGGCTGAGGAGGTAACTTACTAAGAGGGGAAGAAAGAAAAAAATCAAAAGAAACGAAAGCAGCGATTGCCATGTCTCAGAGCATGAGAACTTTCTTAATTTACCCTTCATCCAGCGCTGACCCCATGGGTGAGGCTGTGCTCTGCTGCTGCAGCAGCTCTGGTGCAGCTGCTTTGCCCAAAACCAACCTCAAGGAGATGCACAGGCCAGGCTGAGAAATCCTCTTGCTTACACTGATGATCGTTTTAATGCAAAACTCAAGGGACAAAGTTGCAAATCTTTACTGGCTAAACTGAATTATCCCCAGAGACCAAAATTTAGAATTTTAAATGATTTTACTATTAATTTTCTGCTGAATTGCCCCACACACATCCCTCATCATTTTTCCACGCCCTCAGCCACACAAGTGTATCAGCCAACAAGAATATAGGTATTCCTAAATCCCCAAGTTATTCTGTGAAAAAAATAAATTACTCCAGTGGAAGAAACATCATTCATGGGAGCCATGTCAAATGTACAACAGATCACTCCTTCAGGAAGGAAAAGGATTTTCATGCAGGCAAATCCCAAAAAGAGAAGGAAGGAGCAGTTAGAAAGCATGGATAAGCTCTCTTGGATAACCACAACTGGGATCGTCAAAGTACAAGGGAAGACCAAAAGAAAAAGCCCAGTTAGAAATCTCATCTTCCTGGGCCACAAGGCAGACCTCCAACTCCAGCAAATTTTGCTTACAAATAGAGCAGCCCCAGTAAGGAGTCACACCTGATGTGCAGGCACACAGGACAGCAGCAGCGCTGGGAGGAGTGGAATGCTTCTCTTTCCCACTGCTTGCTTTTCCTTCAGCTATAACCAGATGGGGATTTTAGTCTGGTTGGAACATCTGAGAGAATTGCCAACTGTGCCTGTGACAGTGCAGAGGGGTCAAGCCTGAAGGTGACATAATTAAATCGCATTTCATAGAAAAT
Organism: Corvus brachyrhynchos; assembly: GCF_000691975.1. NCBI lineage: Eukaryota > Metazoa > Chordata > Aves > Passeriformes > Corvidae > Corvus > Corvus brachyrhynchos. Next base: position 5,112,195 of record NW_008246060.1, read on the forward strand.
TATCCTCATTTACACCAGCCATAGCAATACATCAAAGCTTTTAGTTCTCTAGAAAGTTGAGTAAGAGTTGATTATGATTGAGTCACAGAGAGGACAGATCCTGCCAGACAGAAAATAATTCCATGATGTTAAGGCTCAGACCTGGTGGCCATTTTCTTTAGACATTATTCTTCATTACAACAACAGGAACACCTACACAACCCACAAACAAACAACAAAAATCCCAACCTTATAATCCCCCCAAATCTTCATATGCCACATGTATCACACCAACCTTAAAAACAAACATGCAAAGGAAAGCCAGAGAAACACTGCGCATTTTTCTCTTCCTGGCCAAGATCAAGAAAAGGCATTTCAAACACTTGAGAGTGAAACTAAAAATCTACCTAAAGACAACAACAAAACATTTTAATTTCAATGTTTTCTGACAGGCCTATTATGTGCCCCATTACTCAAAAGTGCTTTAGATTTTTCAGCCAGATCAATTCACTTACACAGGACAATTCTCTGTGCTTTTAAAATTAGTGCACTTTGAACAATAGCCACAGTACAGCAAACAGATTTAAAAAATTATTCCTTCCTTATCCCACTGAAAACAGCAACATCACCCTTGTGTTTAAACACTAATGTAATATTTTAAAAATCTATTCTATGAGGAGCTGCAGAAATTATTGAACTAAATTAACTACAGAGGACTGAAATGTACAAACAACATTAGCATTAATAGAATATAAGGAATATTTACTGCAGTTTATTTCATGGCCTCTGCATTAATAGTCCTTGAAAAGCACTTTCTCTCCTCTACACACAGCATTAGGAGTGAAATAATAGCTGTTTACAGTGCTGAAAGGCTTCTGTACTGCTTTTACTTTTGAACAGTTGGATTTTTCCATGGGATTTAAGGTCTCTGTGGCCCATAAAGGTGGGCTATACAGGATATCTAATAGAGGACACAGGTAAACATTAGGTATTTGAAGATTCAGTCTATCGGAAATATTGTGCATTTGTGAATTCTGACAGGGTACATCTCTTTCTATATTATGTATTATACCACAACAGAGACCAAAGACCCCGTGGCATGAAGCTCTGCTCAAAGACAGAGCAAAGTGGCAAGTACTTAAGGTATTTCAGGTAATAATTGTGGTTTAAAATCCTCTTTTCAGTATTGCCTCCTGGCAGAAGGATGCAAAACTTGTCTGAAGTTTTCCAATTATTAAGATGAAAACGTATTCAAACTAATGAAACTTATCAAATTTAAAAAAAAACCCAAACAAACCCCAAACCAAAAAACCCACCTTCCATAAATATTGGGGTAAGGGTTTGAATTAACAATCCAAAGCAGTGAAACAGCTTGGAAATCTCAATCATGCCTCTGATGTGACATGCACAAGATAATGTTGAGCTGACTTCTGCTTTGACCAGGAACTATCCAAGGGGCTCTGTAGAGTTAAGCTTATAAATCCCATAGAAACTTAATAGTTGGGAGATTTTAAATGCCTTAGACTCCATTATAGCACTAACCTTTACCTTTTTTTTTCTTGGCTGTCAGAAGACTTGAGCTATTTCTTTCTAGTGCTTGAAAAAACAAAGGCAAGTGACATCTAAACATAATCAACATGTGCCAGCATTCAATCTCTCAATAATGACTTAATAAGCCCATCATAACTAAAGCCAGGTAATTTAATGCTAATTATTTCCAATTAACTGCTCCTTTTAAAAACAAAAGCAAAGCAAAATTTTAATGTTTCTTTATCAACTACAAATACTTCTAATTTGCAAATCAGAGTAATAATTTTGATTTTTGCTGGTGTTTATATAATTGACCATCTCATTTAAAACCAAAATCCTATACAATTCCTAACTAGATAAACTAGAGACCCTCAGTTCCAGTGTAAGCTTTGATCAAATCTCAACTTTAGAAAATTTCAAATAATATATTCCAGTGCAAAAAACATCCAGAAGCACAGGAAAAGCAGAGCAGGAATTTTTTTTTTCCTGGTATTTCTTTTCTTAATACATTGTTATCTTAGCTGTTCATCAAATCCCACATATACAGAAGCTTTTGTCTTTGAGAAAATAAGCACCCCATTGGTGAGGAATAAACTAGAATTTTCCCTTAAAGTTTATGAATTTTTTTTTTTTTTAATCTATCTTAATGCTTGTTCTTGTAACAGCTTGAGGTCAAGCCAGAAAAACAAAGTCCCAGCCACTGACATGAACCCACCAGTCCCAAAGTGTTTGGTGTTGAGCCTATTCCTGCCAAAGGCACCAGTGTACCCTGACAGGTGCTGCTGACTCAGTGTCAGAGTAAAACCAATTCCTGTTGCCCATCCTCAGCCAAACTAAACCTCCAAGATCCCAGGTCAAGAGAGATGTAATTCCTGGCTGCTGGCACTGTGCCTCATGCCTTGCTCCCCCCAGGCTCACTGCTGGCCACATTTGTCTGCTCCACCGTGGCTGTATCTCTCACTCCCTGCTCATGCATTAGTCCTGCTCAGCTCTGCCTTCACCCCTGTGTGACAGCATTCCCCAAATCCCCTCCCTTCCCTCTCCCCGCAGGACCTCTGCAACCTTCTGCAATTCTTCCCTGAAAAGCAGAGAAGGGTTTGCCTTCAACAATCCACACAGGTAAAGGGATTACATGATAAAGAGTAATTATATTGACAGTCTAATTTAACACTTTCCCTTTTGCATGCTTTTGCTGTGTGCTGTTTGAGTTGTTAATAAAAGGTTTAATACACTTTTCATGGCACTTAATACTGTGGAACTAAGCAGCTTTATACCTAAAGGTCTGGGACTTGCCCAACTGTTTCATATCCAGGCTGGCACTTAAGGATGCTTCTTTTGCAACTTGAGGGCTTTTCATGGCAAAATCCCTATGCCCTAGTGGAAGTTTTGCTCTGGGGCCAAGCAAGTTGTTTACCTGTCCCACATTCTGGTACTGGCTCTCCCTAGTTCTGAGATCTTTCTATCACTGCCTTCCACCACCGTTTTCTGGATGTGATATTCCAGCCCTTAGAGGTGTACCTCAATGCCCAAATCCCACTAGGCAGGGCACAGGGAAACCTTCACCTTTGGTGCTCCTACAGATTTGTGGCCAGATACTCCCTCCAATCCAAACCCCTCTTTCTGTGCTCAGGCAGGTGGTCTCCCTGAAACCACGGGACCTTTGCAGGTATTGTCTCAGAATAACTGAAGTCATTGACTGCACCAGCCTTCAGAGCAGCCCAGGGACAATCAGCAGCTGCATTGAGCTGTCAGGAGCCAGAAATGACATGTCTATGGATTAATGACCCGGCTTGTCAGGATGGCATGCATTTGCTGTGTGCAGAAGATGAAACATCTACTTTCCAAAAAGCAGGATTTGCTTTACAATAGACCTCTGCATTGCCCAGAGCACCGACATTTTTCTGTCACTGAACATAAACAAGCTACAGTCTGGAGTAAAATATGGTTTACTAAGTCCCTGAATTGATAGAGCTTCATATTCCTCCGTGGCAGATGTTACAAATACGCAGACAGACAGTGCTTATTGATCCAAATGGTTTGCAGAAACTCTACTTGAAAGCTTATGTTTCTCTGCTTGACATTTTGACATAAATGACAAGACAGAGCTAGGAATGCAAATGCACAAGAAGAAACTGTTCTTGTGTTGTAAAAGCACATTCCCCCTGTCAAAGACTTGGGTAAATGTTGCACAACTAATCACAGCCCAGAAAGATGTGTGAGCCGACCTACAGACACAGAACAGGAGGGGAAATCAAACAGCACGGACTTAAAACAGCCTGATAGGATCTGCACAGCCCCATACAGCCACTACTTGTTCTCTCCATGTGCCAGGACCAGTCTGACAGCAAGTTCCACCACTTAGAATCACAAGAATTTCAGGAAACCTTTATGTAAATAACGACAGCAGCATCCAGCAACTTGAGTGTTCCCCAGTCCACACTGCATTCATACTCCAATACAGAATTTTCACCATTTTATTTCCTCACCAGCCCTTGTCAATGGGCCTGCACCCTCAGCACTCCTCTCTGGACACCTGCAGCCCCCTAGCTCTCCCCAAAGTTGTCTCCAATTCCCTTTCCCCAGCAGTTTCCCATCCCAGTGCTGCTCTGGGGGTCCCTTCCCTCCCCTGCTCCCACAGCAAAAGGCAGGAGGTCTCTGGGAAGCCTGCAGCAAACACTGCCTTTAAATGCCACCTCACCCCACTGTAAGCACAGCTGGGGGCTCTACTGCCACCTTAGTGTCTGCTAGACAGGAAGCTAAAAGCTTTCATAACCAAAGCACTCTCCCAAAAAATTGGTTCTCGCCATCATCCAAGCTGGCTTTAGAATCAAGCAAAACACTGCAATACATTTTCGTGGCCAGCTCTTAAGTGGCAGCTAAAATGCAGGAACTGCTAAATTTCAACAGCCTGCCCTTGTCAGGAGTGTCTCCTGACATGCTCTCTGCCCCGCAGCAGCAACAGAGCCAGCACTGCAAAGCAGCATCCTCATGGATGGGCAAAACCCACAGCACACACGGACACATTCCACTGCCTCATCCCCAGCAGGACACCCCGGCCCTTCTTCTGGGGGCAATGGGCAGCAACCAGGACCAACCCACTGCTCTGGAATCCTCAGTAATGCCCCAAAATGAAAAAGGGCCTGCAGCTGCAGATAACCTGTAACCATACCCACTACAGCAGACTGAACGCCAAACATTTCAGTGTCTGCTTAGATCTACTCGCAATTACCCATCTCAGCACTTCGGTGGGCTGGAATATTTTGCTTCTGGTAAGCATTTAACTTGACAGAATTGCTTCAATATAAATCATATAAAAACACATTAACACATTAAACAAAAGTCTTTCTTTTTTTTTTTTTTTTTTTTGCTGCTGATATATAGAAAAAGCTACATAAATCTGGGATCTCTTTTCTTCACAGTTCTTTGTCACAGCATATAGACCTATAGTTCAGTGTAGACCCTGGTGCAGGAAAGCACTCAAGACTTAAGGTAAACTTAAAGCAGCTGAGTAGTCCACAGGGTGTTTGGCCAGCTCACTCACCTGCTTACAATTAGGCACATAATTCATTTGAGATGTGCTTTAACTCCATCAATCCCTTTTGTTCTTTTAGCTGCAATTCTCACCTGAAGTGTCAGACTCTTCTACTTAACCACTTTGGACATAATTTCATCAGGAAACAAATACACACATTTTACAAGATGAAAAGAATTGTAGAAAAAATTCCAGGATGCGTCCTTTCACGACTGAGTGACTTTTTAGAATCAGAGTCTAAAAGCAGACTGATAATTACCCACAGCTATAGGTAATAAACCCTCAGATTCCATCTCCCCTCCCATACAGTTTCAGTTATGGCACCATAACAAAACATTTAAAAAATTAAATGAAATTCTTTATCTTGAAAACAACTTGGGGACACAATGAGCTGCAATGTGGAGTTTCCACCTAGAAATGCACAGCACAGTCACATATAGCAGATTAGTCAGAAATCAGATTCTGTCCCAGCCAGTCATCCAAGCATTTGAAACTTTGGCAAAAGGAGCAGAGATTTTTTTTTTCTTTTTTGTTCAAGCTTTTTCCTTACCTCACTGTGTGTATTTATGATTCTGAGGACTTCTCCCCCTCCTTATGTGATATAGAGGCCAAACAGACCTCCTCAAAACTACAGAGCTTTGTAACTGCAACAACAGAACTAGTTACTGAAAGATAAGACATCTTTCAAAGAAACCTGTAAAACAATAAATTAAAGAAGACAAAACAAAACAACTTTCTCATAGTTCTACTCTACTACAAGGTGATGTGAAGCTTCTGCCAGCATTAACTGTTTCCAAAGAAAGCTATCAGCTTCAACGGGGATAAAAGTAAGTAATTTAGGCAGTACCCCTGAAAGCACACAGTTAAAAGAAAAACCCAATTAAAAAAAAAAAATCTCTATGAAGACTGAGAGTAAATTCAGGAGAAAACAAAACTCAGTAAAACTCTGAAGCTTTATACATTACTTGCTTCTCTCAGTGGTTACCTTGCAAGCTTGGAGAACCCACGTGTCTGTTCTGCATCCCTCCAACACCAGAAAAAGCAGCATCCCTCTCTAGGAACCCAAAGGTGTATACAACTCAAAGCATAAAGCCTAAACTCTTCCCCACAGCCAGCGAAGTGAGAGGTTTATGTGGAGCTGATTGAGGCTGATTTGTCCCAGCTGCAGACCTAAACAGTCCTTGGGACTGTCTCCCAGCAAACAGCTCACAGCTGCTTTGGGTGAAAGCACTGATTAAAGCTCATTCTCCCCAGCTGAGCAACAATCAAGCCAAAAAACAGGCACCACCACACAAATAATTTCAACTCTTAAATAATATAACAACTGTTTCTGGTAGAACAAATGCTGTTTTTATTTGTTTCCTAAAAATTAAGAAAAATAATAATTAGCTGAGGCAACTGCTTGTATGATGGAATTGAGGCTTCTCATACAAGTAATACAGCTTTACTAAACATGAGTTGTAACGATCCTTTTCTCCCTCCCCCTTCACCACATGTCAATTTTTACCTTTAATTTTGCTTTTCTTCGGAGTTTTCTTCTGACTTTCTCCTTGCCTTTCCCAGGGCTGCCAAAGGATGTGGTTTCTTTGAGAAATGTACAACAGGGTCCCCCAAATGTGTTAAGATTTATACCACTCTTTAGCTGCTCACATATAAGTTCAAGTCAGTAAAGGAAAATAAAAGAAAATAACAAGGTCTGAACACTGTCGTTGCTGTACTGCCCCACTAACATGATTTCCTCTGAATGCTCCTCCTGTCACCAACCCAACAGCTTTAAACCTGTCTCAGAGAAGAGATAGTCCTAAATTTGAACAGATTTAAGGAAGAATTTTCTTTCTTTAAGCAATCCCAGCATAAAGTTTAAACTGTAATCCACGTTGCATGCTCAAAATTTTAATAATATTCCTCTTTCTGGTTAATTTTTGAGACGTTTTCCTTTTCAGAACTACCCCTGAAGACCAGTTTATGGAAAGCAGTGCTCTTGAGCCCATTATTAAGAGCTAAACCTTCACCTGCTGAAACTCAGTATGCTTGACCCATTCCCTGGAGGGAAGCTGATTTACACAGGTGAGAACCCAGGTTTAAGTGGTTTATTCTATCAGCAGACTAAGAAAAAGTGAGCTGTTTTGCTGAGACTTCACCTACAGTGCAGCAATGGTTATCAAAGCAAGGCAGATATGGGGAACTTCACTTTGCAAGACAAGTATTGCACACATGTAGTTGTAACCCAGCATAAAAACATTCTATCAAGTTTCAACTCTGAAATTAAAAAGCACAATTACTCTTTTTTTTTCCCATTGCAATAGGAAAACATGACATACTAAGAAATAAGAGCAAGGCATTCTTCAGATCAAAAGCAGATTCCCCATGGAGTGCAAGCAAATAGAAGAAACCGAGTCACATTTTTGTAAGAAAATAATTTCTAAACTAATGGGTTGATAGAACAAGACGCACTAGAAGTGCTGTGCCACAGATGTCACTTTTGTGAAAGCTCATCATCAAAAGAGCACAATAAAAGGAAGGTACATTTCATGTACAATCACCTTTGCAGTGTAAACATCCTGGAGGAGCTGCAATATTTGGGATCATATGTTATTCCCTATTTTAAGTACACTCAGGGGAAGTTCCATTTGAAAATCAAGGGCACAGTTTGGTCTTCAAAGTTTTCAGAAACTTCTGCCGTTTTTCTATTTCAACTTGCCAGATATTAAAGGTGAAGGGTCAAATCTGCAGGTGGTGTAAATAAGCACAGCTCTGTGAAAGCTTTCACCTTATGCTCATTTACATCACATGGAAATTATATTTCTCACTTCTTCTGTGAGTAATTGCACATGAATATATATATATGCATGTGTGTGGTGAATACATATTATATAGAAAGTGAATGCTTTGATCCATCAAAAGGAAGATACAAATATAAAACAGGAGACAGAATACGAAAATCATACATTCTGCATTTACTTTGAAAACTGAAAATTATGGGGAAAGAAACATTGCTTATGTTCAAGGAGAACCTGGTGATTTGCTTAAATAATCTAAAACCAAACCACTAGCACATGAAGGATTTAACAGCCTCCTGTCAGGGCTGACAGGCCCAAGCCATGACTTGCTAACTTTTATATAAACAAATAATTACTAGCCAGTGAGAGATCCATTGCAGATTCCTACTTTTGCAGTGTAGACCCTGGTGCAGCAAAGCACTCAAGAGGTAAGGTTATCTTCAAGCAGCTGAGTAGTCCCAGAATTTGTCGAGCTCATTCACCTGCTTAAAATTAGGCACATATTTAATTTGCGTTTTAATTCCACCACAAATCAGCAATCCACTTCACCTGTGCATAAAGCAGGTGCTCCCTATAGGGCTCACACACATGCTTAAATACTCCTCTGAGAGAGGGCTGCGTGGTTTGATTCTTCAAGATCCTGCTCATTTTAGATGTAGCCCTGCAAAGCAGCCAAACAGGTGTGTAATATTCTGTGCATGAGAATAAAGGAGATCTGACGTTGCTTGTAAGTTAAACCACACTCCCAAACTTTACAGCATGTAGCAAGATTAAGCCAAGAGGAGAACACTGAAGAATGTTTAAGTTAATCCCCCAAATATATTGTATTCACAATTTCTTCCACAAATGCAGGTCAGTTAAAATTACTCAGTACAGTGTTTTAGTCCATAATATGAGAAAGGTCTAAGGAGAAAGCAAAGGTGCCTCAGTAAAAGAAGGTTTCAAGCCCCTGTTCTGGGCTTTGCTGCAGCAAATCAGCAGCATGCTTTGTTTTGTGAGGAACAGCTGGGCAACAGCTCAGGAAACCTCCAACAGGTTTGTGTGCCACAACACATTGCACCCTCGTGGCCACCCAAGCACCTCCTTGCACCTCTGCCTCAGCACGTTCCTCTGCTGCTCCTAAAATCTTAAACTGGTCATGAAATGAGAGATTTTTCCAATGCAAATCTTTGCACTCTTTCGCCAAAGCATCTTTACAGATTCCTGTGTGTGCTTAGACTTTTAGTGCAGATATTTCTGTCATAACTAATACATGTATTTATGGAAGATTTTTTTTTCCTGTGGCCATAGGTTTGTTAGGACAACAAAAAAGAAAAAAATATGACAAAAGAAGAAAAAAAATCCAAAGTTTTTGTGGGCCAAGTCTCTAAATAGCATAAATCTAGTCAGCTTTATTATTCATTTTAATTAGTTTGAAGCAAATAGTGAAATTTGTGCCAAGCTACAAAATTGCCCTGTCTTCATGAGGAACCAGCTTGCCAACAGAGACAAATTAATCCCTGTAAGAGTACTCCCTCTGTAAGCTCACCATCAACATTCCTCATTTAAAAAGTAGTAGGCTGAGCATGCTCTTCCATAAGGCCGGTTTTATGTCACAGTTTGACTTTTCCTCCCTACTGCTTAAAGTGGAAATGTAAAAATGTGGGGACTTTAATCACCCCATAAATATATGTGTTGTGTAATTATGCAAATCAAATTAGGAGCAGTGAATGGAATGTTTATTTATCCAAAAACCTGACCCGGATCGCCTGCTGACTTTCCTGGGATGTGAATGCATTTTTACCTCTGTTCAAACAGAATTTTTCACCTTAATGTAGACAGTGATTTTGCTGCACCAGGATCTACAGCCTTTTCCAAATAGCGGTGTTCTAATAAAGTGAAGAAATCCAGCTAGAAAGGGAAATTACAGCCTAGTACCAGGGATACATTTGAGAAGACACTAAATTATCCCAATCTTGAAAGAGAGTGATGGTCCATGAAGAGGAGGCGGGGGGACAGGGATCCATTATGTTTGGCATTCAAACTTCTGTTTGGGAAGGAAGCAATGTGTTAGATTTTGTTTTGGTATTTTTCTGTCATATGAAATTGCACTGGTAATATTTGCATGACAAGACATTAAATTAGCTGTATGTGTTGCTCTGTCTTTGTCCTCTGTGTTTCACAGACAAAAGGTTTTGTACAGCCATTTGTACCACGATTATAGACATGGCCATTAAAATGTTCCTCTTTACAAAATCAATGGAAAAAAAAAGCAGAGCTGTGCTTATAGTCTTGTCATTCAGGGATATGATGTCAACAGGGAGCACTGCATCCATTATGCAACAAATTCAGTGAAATCTTAAAGAAAGAGATGGCACCAGAGGGCACAGTCACTGCAATGCCATTATCTCCTGCCCTTACAGTTCCTCCTTGCCTCACTCCATTGGTTCCTCCCCATTTTCAGTCATGTACACAAGAAACAAAAAAAAAGAGCTGAGCAGTTTTTCTTAAAAGCTTTCCCTTTAACCTAAAACCTGTTCATCAAAGCATTTATATATATAATATATGTCATAATATATATAATATATATTATATATATGTATAACAAAACCCAGAAAGTTAAATTAAAAGAGCCACACAGCACAGCAGACACGTAAAAGCACAATCCAATAATCCTGTGCGTAAATTTAGAAACTGTGTGGAAGTTTAAATCCTTGTTAGATGGAAAACGTTCTCTGTTTATTGTTTGTTGGATTTTAGTTATAATTCACCTTTAAAACATTTTTTACTGCTATGCTAATACCAGCTGTTAAGTTCTCTGAGTGAATTGTCATTTTGGCTATAAAACAGGATTCTGGGGAAAGGAAAGATCTGAGCATGGTGAATTTTTCTAGCAAGAAACAGATAAATTTTTTGCTCTTAAAAAAACCATACCTGTAAGGGAATAAGTGTTGAAATCCATGAAAAAAAAAGAAAAGTATGGCCCTCAGTCCCAGTAACAGGTCTTCTTTGGCACTTGAGAACGACCACAAGTAGTTTGCCTTTTTATTCATATAGAACAAAATTTACAAAGTCATTCATACATTTTTGTTTGTTTTTTGTTTTGTTTTTTACTTACTTCGAAAATTGGGAATATTCAAAATACACTTTTACCCCACTTCATTCTTTCATTATTTACAAGTATATACAAGAAAAACGTAAGAGTTTGTTTCCTTTTTTTTCCTTTTTTTTTTTTTTCGTTTCTTTTAAATTTTGTATTAAAAATCTCTGCTGGTTGTTTTTACTGTTTGTTTTCGTCATATGGATGTTCCATGTGAGGGCTCCATTGCTTCTGGAATGACTCCCCCCGGCACGGACTGGAATGACATTGGGATCGGGGTTTTCACGGGGCTCTGCCGGAATAGTCCTCCGTTGGGTGACCTGTGTTTGCACTGTATGGAGGGCATGGTGGCAGTGCTGCTCAGTGGCAGCGGCAGGTTGCTGCCCGAGGCAGCTGTCAGTGTCCTGCTGGCACCATGAGCTGTCTGTTCTGGTAAAAAGGTGGTGACAGAAAGTTGCGTGTTCTGGTACTCGCGCACCGGCTCCAGGGTCTGAGCTGGCTGCATGCCACCGATCTCCAGCGCCGAGATCTCGATGGATGCGGGAGAGATCTGCTTGTGGGCTATGTCTTCATCAATTAAACTGTTCATGCGTCTGTGGACCTGCTCCAGATTCACTTCTTTGTCCTAGTGAGGAAGAAACCAGAACAATCAGTCCAAACCCAATCTCCAACCCCGTCTGGTCCCCCTTCCTCTCCTCTGTGTGACCAGAGTTGCTGATCACTCACTACATCACTTGGATTTCAACTGTGCCTGTGCAAAACCTCAAGCTCCACCGACCTCAAGGTCCGCTGACATCTCCAGATGAAAAACCTGCTGAAGGAAATGCTGAAGAAAACACCAGCTCAATCTCAGCCCACTGGAGCTCCTCATGTTGTCAATCCCATCCTCCTGGGAGGTAAACTGATGGCTGTGCTTCAGCTAACAGGGTCTCGCACCAGGGACCAGCACATCCCTTGAGCCCTTGGCTCACCTTGCACAAGCTCAGAAAAAAGCCTATGGCAGGCAAACAAATGAGCTGGGACTCCAAATTCCAGTGGGCAGCTCAGCCCCTTGTCACCACATGACAGCTCCCCACTGTCTCATCTATCTGCAGAGCATTTTCTGAAGAACAGATCAGCAAAAAAGCCCTGACTTCAGGGCAGTTGCTTCATGTGTCCAAATCTACTGGCCAGGGGTTGCAGTGGTGATGAATTCTTGCCTTCCCATCAGGAAGCCCCGTGTCACCTGTGTGACACAGAACATAGACCTACTGGAACAGACCTGAGAGACACCTACTCTGAGAGCCCTGGGGAGGGGACCACACATTTGATTTGTGTTTGGAACAGTTGCATGAGAGACCATAAGATGTCTGTCACCTTGACACGTCATATGAAGAAAGTCTGTCTGTAGTCAGAGCTCAGTAAAACAATTCTGGTCTTTAGAAAATGCATCAGCATCTTCTGAGAATGTGTTTCCTAAGGTTCCCAGAGCAGTCTCTTCAACTGACTGTCAGGACCACTTACTCAACACATTTGAGCTTCCATGAGGAAACATAGCAAAAGGAGTTGTCTTTAAATCCTGAGGTAGCAAAGACCTACAGTGGGCTGTTTATCATCTCAGCACGGCATTCAAGACGCTCAAATTGTGAAGCAACAAAACTGGCAGGGTGAAGTCAACCACCTGGGATGCTGTATGACTGAATTTTAGCAGCTAGCATTGTATTGCCAATAAAAAGGTATTACATTATATCATTTCTCTACATTTCATAAGGACCAGCTGTGACTGCAGTTGTAGTTATTTGATGCAAGTGTAACAAACAGCAAAATAGCAGCAAAGCATAACAGCCTAACAACCCTGGAACTGGAGCAATTCCCTGGTCCAACAGAAACCTGTAATGACATTAGTCAGACAGCAAGACTCCAACCTAGGGAGCAGGACTACCTGAAACTTTTGTGTTCCAGTAACCCCTGGCTGCCCAAGGTCAGCTTGTGCTTAAATGTTGGTTTAACTTAACAGCAGCAGCCTTAATGATTCAGATCTAGGCTCAGGGAATGAAGAAGTACAAGGTGTCACTGCCACTCACTCCTCTTAATCTTTTGCCACTGGTGTTCAGGTGGAGCACAGAGTATTACAATCTTTTTCCAATGGTATCCTCTGCTCTGCAGCTTTGCTTTCCCCTGTAAATTGACAAGCCAACTTCAAAGTTCTTGATTCCAGTCAATGTCAACTACAGATTCAATTTAGCCTTGTGATTTAACACCCCTTCTACATTACTCAAGAACCATTGAATTTGCTGATCCCTCCATGGGTTTGGAAATGAATTAGTGTTACATGATGTACAGTCCAAACCTGTGTCCTTAGCTTAGGCTAAATCCATATTGATTTCACCTGGAATACAACTGCTCCACAATTACAGGGCTGAGCTGCATGTTGCAAATTCTTTGCTAATCAGTGGAAAATGAATTCCTATTTAATTTATGTCATAAATCCACCAAAATCCCAATGAAGCTCCCAGAAACCTGGGGGATATAATCATCCTCACCAAAGAAACAAATAATTTTTTAAAAAATCTTGCTTTTTCAGCCAAATCCTCTAATCAGATAATTTTGAGTTAGAGAAAAATCAGTGGATAATAAAATAAAAAATAAACTTTTTTGACATGAAGGGATCACACAACACTTGATTAGATAACCCCTGCAGCTGTACTAAGTCCTTCCTGACAACAACCACACCTGACTTGTCAAGCCCTTCATCCAATACATTAGACAATGCACTAAGCTGATGATAACTCAGAGGCTCTTTTCTAAATTCTGTAGCTAGTAAAATTAAGGATTTATGGTACAGTGGCCAGAGGATTACACGGATTTAATTCGTAATTTCCTCAGTTCCTCTTTCTTGAAGTAAAATTGTAGACTTGGGGCAAATGTGAGAAAAGTTCTTGCATTATTCCCCAGTGGGAGTAAGAGCTTGACCTCTTTGGGTGGGTTCCTTTTGAACAGATGTCCAGCTACTCACTGCTGCATTTTCCTCACCTGCTTGCCAACAAAAGCTTGCTGCAAAGTTCTGCATGTCCACAACTTCAGCTACCACCATGTATGATGATATTGTGTCTAAGGAGCTAACCCCCAGAAGCCCATAATGCAATGCCTCTTTAGGTATCCTGTACTATTTCTTTTCTAAACGAGGCTGCTAGCTGTGATGTAGACTCCTAGCTGGCATTCTGGGTGTCTGGGACTCATATTCTTGTCAAGCCTCCACTACAAAATAAGAAAACAAAGGAGAACTCAGGTTAGAACTGAGCAAATATTGGAGTAAATATTCCTAAATGAGGCTGTGGAGAAATGTTCATAACTCATTAGCATTTTTATGAGCTTTTGCCAAATACTGATGCCTTCTTCAGATCATTTCAAGTGAAAATATACATCATTTTATTTATATTTTAGTTTTTTTGATTGCAAGTACATCCTGAGTGCATTCATCCTGCTTTGCTAGTGGAACAAGTAAAATGTGACTTGGATAAAGCCAAGCCAGAGGGAAAGGTGAGGTTTCAATAATTGCAACAAGCAGTCATTAATTGTTTGCAGAGCGAAAATAAATTTATGAATGAAGCAGGATCTTCACTTGAAGCATCTGTGCAAAAAAGGTCATAAAATTCAAAGCATGAATTAATCCTGGTTGCATATTTAGCTGAGCCCTTTTAAAATGTAAATATGAAGAGGCACAGCTGGGATGCTCTTAATACACATCTCCTGGTCCAGACCACAGGGATTATTAAGGACCACATTGTTTGGAATGTTCCCCTCTCCTGGCCTAACAGGCCTTTTCTTCTGCTATGCACAGTCCACCTCGGGACAGCATTGCTCAGAAAATGGTGCATTTGCAGCTGCTTATGTTTCACAGTACAAACTCATGTTTCACTGTGCTAAAATTTTCCTTCTCAATAAAAATTAAAACCAGCTCCTGCAAACAGACATCACATTCTATCTGTATCAGAACACTTTATGAAGTATGTAGAGAAGTAGATGCTTGGGATCTCTTTAAGAAGTAGGGGTGAGGATTTCATTTGCCTACTTCTCTTCCTTCAGCATTAAGGACAACTTTCTGGCCTTATAAGATCAGAGAAAACTTTTTAAAGGCTTTCGACAGACCAGGAATTCACATTATTCCTTCTTTTCATTGTCAAAATAAAATGTTTGCAAAGGTTATGGAAAACAACTCGTCTCTGAGGAATTATAAAATCACATTTTTAAAGGTTCTTCCCTTTTTCTTTGTCTTATTGGACAAAGAGCAGCTAAATAACCAAATGTCAAGGTTTGCATGAGACTATCTTAATGGTGACTGAATGATTCTTCAAATACTTTAAAAAAAACTAAGATAAAATTCAGAAACCCTTGAAAAGATTAGTTTGTCACTGCACACTGTAAAACTGCTATGAATACTAAGATTTCCAGAAGTGAAGGTTTTGGATGGCTTTATGTGACAAGACAACCTTTCAGAATTTGTGAATTCTGTAAACCTAATCTTTTTGTTTCCTTTATTGTTCTTCTGGGAAATTCAGTAGCATAGCATATGTTACTGAAAACTAACAAGCTAAATGGAAAAAAGTTTAAACAGCAATAAAGCCAGAAAAAATAAATCCTAAAAGTTACAGTGTTTTGCTCCATTGTCAGCTCCACATTCTCCTTTATTTTTAATTCTGTGCTTCTCATTAAATATCAGTAATTTGTTGAAATTTCTTTTTTGCACTTAATATACAAAATCTAGTTAATATTATAAATATGTCACATCTCAGCCATTTCATGCCAGTTCAGCTTCACTTCTCATCTATGGCTGTGCTGGAGACAAGTATATGCTTGTGTTGCCAGAAGAAGATAAAATATTTTTCCTTTGCTGGCTTCATAATTCTATTTTCAATATTAATGTTGTACTCCAAATAGATCAGTTGAAGAAATTAATCAGTGAAGGAAAGAAACGTGTAAGGAAAAATTAATTACACACCCAGGCTTAACCTCTGCAGGCTTGAGGAAAACAGCTCACCAACCACTGCTCCTGGTCAGGAAATTCTCTTATTCATAAATACCAAGTGAAATGTCACCGTCCCCCAACGAGTTTGAGTTCTGGAAGGGCTTTTGAAGGGCAGGTTTCTGATATGTCCCAAACACTCAATTGTGAGCAACAGGTTCAGTGGCCTATGACTGACTGCACGAACACACCCTGGCTTGGAGTGGATTTGCAGGATGCTCACCAGAATGATCTGAAAATAACTAAACCTGCATGGCCACACCTACAAGAAACTCTCTTTCAAGTCTGGCCTTATCACACAGAGAGAAATTAGAGCAAGATACAAATGCAAACAGCATGATTTACAGAGTAATCAATATTTTTTTTTCTAGCTTATTTTCTGTGCCTCTTGACAGTGGGTTCTAATAAAATCCCATGGGCAGTCATATTGAAAGAATATGGAACTAATTGGGACGTCTGGAGTCAGTTAACGTGGTCAAATTCAAGGGTGTTGGAAAGGAGGAACTGGCTGATGTTTTCAAGAAATTGCCTACATCACCCTAAACACAATTAATTAAAAGGTAACACTGCTCAGCTGACAGGCTTGCAACACTGGGGATTTTCCAGGGGAAAAATTTTTTGAGAAAAATATTTTTATTAAAGACACCTTTAATAAAAGGTGCAGCATCTGGTTTTTGCTTGTGATTTCTCTGAGCTTATCACAGAGCTCAAGAGAAGCCACTTGAAGACGTAAAAATGCTACAAGATGATGAAACAGTTCCAGCAAGGCAAAAAGGAAGATAAATGCCCAAACTGGAAAGTCTAATATCTGCAGAAATGTGATGCTAAAACTATGCCAAAACTGTGATAAGTTGCATCTGCATCCAGCACATGCAAATAAAAGCACACTAGACTAGAGAAGAAAAAGATAGATGGCCCTGACCCCAGAAGGACTCAACTTTCAGAAATGTAGCCAACATGGGCAGACAGGCTCACACAGGGAGGGAATATCTTGAATATGTCAATACCTCCCAGTCAGGTGCCAAGAATGAAAAGCCTGTTAAAGTAGTTCTCAGTAAGACTCAGGAGACGTGCAGGAAACAATGCTGTTAAGGTAATATAGCCTTAATCATCAATCAGGGCACATTTCTGGTTTGTTTGTTTGTTTCCTGTCCTGGGTGACAATATGAAGGATTATCTTTCGGTGAGAGAATGAAACCAAGACACAAATGCTAATATTAGATTTTCATTCTGTACAAGAACTATTTAAAAAAATGTGGTAATTTTGTGATTAGGGCTGGCCTTCAAAATTTGAGACAAACACAGTGTCAGACACTTGCTCTTCCGCCCTTGACCAGGAAACATGCTAGTTTCTCTCCCACTCCTATAAAAGTCCTCTTGACTCATATATGTTGTGTTCATAATGACACTGTCAGAGGTCATGAGACACAAGTGCTGGAAGTCACACCTGTACCCAGTTAGAGAGAAAGGAACACTGAGGCACTTCCATGCACAGATAGACATACTGCAAAACTGAAAAATAAGGCAGAGAAATAAAATTGAAACAGCAAAGTTTCCATGCTCAGGAACCCACAAACTATTCTCCTCTTACTCAGCATCAAAACCCACAGCTCCACCAAGCAACCACCTTCAGTCTTTGAGGTTTAAGACATCGTGAACTCAAACATTTGCTTGTTAAGGAGAAATAAAGCAACAGCAGCTCTGCTTATGTACAGCTGTTTAGGATTATTTTGAAATCCTGTATTCACCCAGGGTCACTATCATTACTTTCAGTTACAGCCACCGCATATGCAAAGCTGTAATTTTAATTTATTCCAGGAGGCTCTGACAGACTGGCAAAACCAGGCATAATTGGCTTGCTCAAGAAGAAAAAGCAGTGATGGTATATGTAATAGATGTGCTGCAAAACAATGACAGTAGAGTATGGTGTTACATTAATACAAATAACCCCTTTTTAATATGTGTGTGACACTCATTATCCCAGAGATTCTGCAGCCGACAATGCAGTGAAATGCAGAGAGACGTGTAAACAGATGCAGTGATGATCTATGTCTGCTGTCATTAATTTAACACAGGTAACTGACCCAGTCAAATGGCACTTAATGTTACATAAAATTTGCTGAGTGGTTTCTGAGTGTGCTCTGCTCGAAGCTGGTTTGACCATAACAGAATCTTATTAGAAATATGCAGGGATGCACCTCAAGAGTCTACTTGAAAAACTGCTTTTAGAAATAGGCCCAATCCTGCAATCAAGCTTCTGCTCTTATAAGTGGAAGCTCTACCATGTATTTTAAATCAGCAATTAGCTAAATTATTGTCCATAAACCAGCTGCTAGAAGAATGCACTGAGACTGACATCAGGTGAGGTCCAGTTGGCTGTTACCTGATTGAAAGAATAAAAGAAATGAAAGTTTTGCAGTATGTTAATTTCATTCAATGTGGAATCATCTGCAAAGAAACAAAACATAAAAACTGTGTACAAGAGGCCACCTTATTCACTAGGTGATGCCCTCCTTCACCAGAGAGCAGAAATTCCTTTATGAAGAGACAGTAACACTCTTTTTCCTTCTAAGTGAACCTGAAAAAAAAGTAAGATATTACAGAATACTGTGAAGTTGATGTTAATGTGATAGAAAATTGTTTCAAATACACTGCCAAAGTTTATTTCCAGCTACCCACAGAAAGAAAATAGGTGCAAATAAATTATTACTAAAAGCCTAGACACCAAACAAGAAACAGTGACTTGCTACAGAACTAGTGCAAGTAGCAAGAACCTTCATGAAGAAGTTCACATCTTCCCACGCGCCTGTTGCGCACCTTACCCAGGTTGGCTTTATCTAACCTGGAATCACATCTAACCAGGGGTCTAATTCTGACATGTCCCACGGGTCCTGCCTGTGAGCCTTGCTAGGAATGCTCCAGACAGTTACCTCCCCAGCAGGCCAGTGAAGCTGACAATGCACACCACTTCAAACCAGCCAAACCTCTCTGTCTTATTTATTGTCTTCAGCTGCATCCCCGTCTCTGGCACTGTGTGAATAAATACACAGGACACAGTCCTGATGGGAGAAGAACCACACATGAGGTGACAGCAGGTCTCTCCACAGTGTCTTGCTGTGATCTGCTCCCACATTCACCACCATCCATTAACTAAGTGCAATCACAGAGATCACAGTCTAGTCCTCACAATTCACACCAGACCTGCCAGGAAAGAGGCTCTGATAGCATTTTCATTTCTTTCTTAGTATGAAAGGGGGCATTCAGCCTCATGCTGAGATATTCAAGGTTTAAAATCCTTACCAACCTTGGTTCACCAGCTGGTAACCCAACTACAAAGAGAATGAGTGAGCTGTTCACATGGTTCAGATGTTTCCACAGTTTTCATGAGGTTAAAAATAAGAGAATGCAAAGAAACATTTCTCAACACAAGCAGCAAAATGCAGTACAGAATGAGTGCTGGTTGATGAGCATGCCAATGTCTCTGCAAAGGAACTTGGGAGAAAGGAGAACTTGCAACCAGAGAAACCTCTACTGTGTACACACTACAGACTGCAGTTACAGGCATTTCCAACAACACAGAGGTCAGGAGCAAGGGGAGTTCCAGGGGAAGGTAAAGATGAGGAGAAAACTAACAGGGATTCATCTGTGCAGGCATTTTCAACAGGAAACCAATTATCTGTATATTTATTATAAATTCTCACCATGCTTCTGAGGCCCAGCCTCACATCATTGGCCATCTCCAGATGGAAAGGGAAAGGAAGATGTGGGGAGAAAAAAAAAAGGATCAAGATAGTGAGGCTAATAATGTAATTAATATTTCACTCTTTTCAGCAAATATATACTTATTATTTCTTCTTTATTATATCTGAAATAGCATTGCAACAAAGGAGGATGGCCCTCAAGAGGGTGGTGTTTTAAGAATTTGACATCATCTAAAGTTATACTGTGAGGTGACAGATTACTCTTTTATGAAGGAAAAATTAAATTCATGAAGGTTCTATTCCAAAGCTCACTAAAACTTAATGGCTTCTTTACATTGCTTTACACAGTTTTTAAACCAAAATTATAATCTAGTCCATAAGGGATGTAATTTTTCACTCTAGTGAGCCCAAATCAGAGCAATGCTATCCTTTAACACTACTGAATTACTCTACTGGAGCATCAGGCATAACAGATTGCTCCACACCCTCCTTCTTCACTGCTTCTGTCTAGTCACATCCAAATCTCAAAAGTTCCCATTTTTTCCTATTATGCCAGGAGTAAAAGAGAGTTGGCACAGGAGACAAAAAATTGCTTCTACAACCTGTTTGATGCCCAGTGTTAGCTGACTTACACAGCCTCTTGTCTCCACTCCAGCTATGGGAAAGTCTTACTAAATCCTTACTCCTGACTATTAGGCACATTTTTTTAAATTAGAAAATGAATTTTGAAAAGGTTTCTGCGCCTCCATTCAGGGCTGTATTTTGGAAACTACCCAAGCTCCTATTTTGACATAAGACAAGACATGACCAGCCAAACCATTAAAATAGCTCAGCATAAAAATCTGGACACCAGTTTCCCAAAAGATAACTCTTGCATACTGAATAATTCTGAAGATACAATACTTCTTATGTTGAGTGAGTTTGAGTAGCTCTTTTCTATATATGTGCCTAAAAATATGTGTCTGGAATTATGGAAAATCATAACCAAGCCATTGATTAATTTAAAAAAAAAAATATTTTCCACAGTATTGGAATCTGTGATTCCTTAATATTTTGCTGATATTGACCACAAGTTATTTCAGGTACTATAAAATTATTTAAATTCAATTGGCAAAAAGGTTTATAAATTGCATGGTAATATTATTGCATTATAAGGTCAATCTTCAGCAAACAACTTCAATGCACAATTAACTCCCAGTTTCTGCTTCATACATGTTGGTTTCAAAGCAACTGAAGTTTGATCCTTGCCACTAAAAAGAATGGAAATGTTTTGGTGCTCTGGGTGAGATCAGAATACACCTCTTATTTAATTTTATGTACATGCTTAAATGCTTAGTCAGATCAACACCTAAGGCATTTTACAAACCACAAAAATGCAAAAGAAATTTGAGAAAAAGTCACATTTTATGCTTCTTTTTTTTATTTTAAACTTTTACTGATTTTGTTATTTTACACCCCCTTCAAAAAGTCGACTTTAAAATACCGCCGTAGGCTGAGATAAGACATACAAAAATTAGCTCTGTAAACATTGTGTGAAGAATCTGAAAGAATCTGACACATTAAGGCTCCAATTCAGTAAAATACATAAGCTCATGCCAAGCTCATGAGTAGCCACAGAAGTTCTCTGGGATAGGCAATGTAATGCAAATTAAGCAAGTACTTACACTCATCACCAAACTGAAACTTTAAACAGGTTATTTCTTTTTGATCTCCCTGCATGGCAACATTCATTTTTTAAGCTTATTTCTGTTGAATAATTTTCTTCCCCCCCTGCTAAGGTTCATGCCAGATAAATCCAGATTATATCCCTAAGGATCCCATTAGCAGGGTTTTCTTACATGACAGGGAGAAATTAAACCAAACATAAAAATCCCTTCCTTGCAGTTAGGGAAATATGCTGGTACAAAACTCAATTGCTTCACCACTGCTTTGGGTAGAAAAGCCTGGGCACAGCGACATGAATCACATGGATGACATGTCACTTTTAAATCCATTACAGCCTTGACCAAAATCTATGGTGATCAATAGCAAGAGCTGACTGATTTCATTCGATTCTGGATGTGCACCCTGCCAGGGATCAGGAATTACAGGATTTCTGCTTTACTATAGGCACCTCCAAAGAGAAAATCTTGTTTCTTCACTCACATAAAAAGCCAACATGGAGTTTGTTAAGATGCCCTTCCAGCTATTATCAGTTCTGTACAAGGTAATTTATATATTATATATTATATCTTCCTTTTTTTTGTTTTTCCTTTGACCAATTCTTCCAGCTTATACTTTATCATCAAACAACATTAAACTTTGCATTCTGGGATGACTGATTCCTAACACCCACTTTGCTGATTTAAAAATGCTAGTTAAATGAAGTTTCTCAGCTTATTACATTCAAAGCTGGTTGAAACTGAATTTCTAGATGGCATTAAAATGCATTATTTTGCCAATGCTTGCATGATTTATTTTCCCCAAAAACACCTTTATTTATTCTTAGAAAAGTAGAATACAATACAGTGGTACAAACAAATGATAATTTATATGCAACTGAGCAAAAAATGTACAAGGATTTCAGACATGTCATTAAAATACAGAAAAAAAAATTTAAAATAAAAACAAGATAAAATATAGAGAACATGCAATGAAGGGAAAATAAAATATCGGTTTGATGATCTCGTGTTTCCTTTCACTCTCAAAAGGAACCATCCTGGGGCAAATCAAATTGTCAGATAAAAAGGTAACACCACAAAGGACACAAGGTCAATGAAGTGACAAGGAAAAAGACAAGGAAAGTGAAAATAATGGTGAAAGCAAGAGACTCTTTAATAATCAAAACCAACACTGCTGACACCATGCTGAAGGTACAGAAGCCTCAATTGCCATGGAATAGTATCTGGCTGGAGAGCTAAAGTGAGATGAACACAGTGCAAACCACAATTCTTAGCAGTAAAAAATTTGGATCCATTGGACTCTTGTCTGCCAGCTCCTATTTCCATTTGTAAGGTACACTGGGATTCCTGCTCTTCTAAGACCAGAAAAGAGTCTTAGTGGGTAACTTTCACGACTGCTAAAGCTGGAAGGATGGATTTTTGAGGTAGGCTGGGTAGGGACATCAGTGGACATAGAAACAGGGGAGTTTAAGGCAGATCACAAGAGGCTGCCCCGGCCAGAGATACAGGGCTCCTTTCTTTCATCTTGCATACTGCCAAAATACTTGTGACAATTTTTAGAGCAATTTTGCTACCTCCCACTATCTCGTGGAGCTCACAGAGTCTAGACTTTCTGAGATTCAAGACATCATTAAGCTTGGAGTAGCAGGATATAGGAATTAGAAGGCGCTGTTCTAGAACACAAGACCATTCGCACTCTGGACAGTACCTGAAATGCTGCCCCCTTTTAATAATTTAAAAATAAAAAGGACAGAAAAGTGAGAAGAGTCTATTGAATAAAATGATTTTGTAGAAGCATGAGAAAGCAAAGAAATCACAAACTAAGCTGTGAAGACTGTGATTGTTAATGAATTATAAATTTGACACAAGTTATGAGACAATGACCAGTAGCAACTCAGGAGGTGGAAAACTATGCTATGCCTTAATCAATAAAACCCCCAAATCTTCTAGCACTACAGAATTCCAAACACACAGTGACCAGTTTCTGAAACACTCACATTGCTAGGAATAGCACAGCTGGTTTGGAAAAAAAAGATTTCTGATTAATCATATCTATTATCTGTGCAATGAAAGAATCAAACCAAGAATTCTTGAGGTCATTCTAACACTGTCTTTCAAGAGCTACATTAAATATAAGCGAACCAATATCACCTCTTGTGAGAGATGCAACAAGTATCAGTTCCCAGAAAAGAAAAAATCATCCTGTATAAGTGACTAATTTTGTTTAACATGGGGTTGCCCGTTAATTTTTTTTTTTTATTGACTAATCTCATGCACAGTGAAAAAGATGAGAGTTTAACTTTCTTTCCATGAATAGGAGGATATTTTATCTTTGCTTACAAGTTTCCATTGTTTTGTAGTATGTGGATGAACTAGGAATGCTTTGTAATGGTTCTGAAGAGATCTCAGAAGTAATAATCTTCAGAGGAATAGCACATCACACAAAGACACAGCTGATAAAGCACAGAGGATGCTGGGGAGCCCATTGCAGGAAGCAGCCACGCTGGTTCATAACGACAACAAAGATGTGAAAACTGCCTTTCATTCCTTCAAAGGGGATAAAAGATACCAACAATCTGATGATGTGGCAAAGCCCTTGGCTGTTAAATGATCCAAATTACATTATGGCTTACTGATCTTGTGAAATAAATGCATAGAACTCATACAAAAAGTTACAGAAATTCAGAGGCAATTGTCAAAAGTTCAATATTTTTATGGTACCAGGTTTTAATAACTTTAGCTGATTGCTCAGTCATTTAAAAGGGATGTAAAGTGACTCCATGTAAAAAGACTCCATAATAAATACTAATTTATCACAACTCTCTAATTTTCTGAAGCTTATCAAAGTCAAAAGATTAGGTATCAGTATTTCAGGCTGAGTAGCAGCTGTGTAAATTCCAGATTTTAACACACAGAGACAGATGTATGAGCTGCCTAAATTTCACTGTGTGTATCATATGGCTGGGAACTAACAATGATGAGAGGGTGATTATAAATTCCAGAATATCTTTTTGGAAAAAGATGGCCTAGTGTAAGTTTTTCTGAATTAGAAAGTAATAAGGCAATTTTAACATTACCAGATATTTTCCAGCGTGAAGAGATTGCAAACTTGAGCCCTAATAGAAGAATGTGGCATGATGTTGCAGCAGTACATTTTTTTCTGATGCTGGAGCTAATCTTTCTTTTGTTAATCTGATCTGATAAGGATTAAATGAAGAATCAATAGGGGTAACATTAAGATTTGTACAGCAGAACTCATTAGAAACATTTTTACGAATCTCCTTCAAATAGAATAAAAATACCTTGTATCAACATCCTGAAAAAGATCAACCCAACCTTCACTGTTCTAGCAAGAAATTTCACTATTCTTTAAATGATACAATTGTGAACCAATGGCAACATGGAAAATAAAGGGAATTCATCTTTCCTGGAGGTTTGTCTTAATGAATTGACTTAGTGCATAGGAACAATACTATTTTTTTTTTTTTATTTTGTGGGGTAGAGTTCCTTCATATGCAAAAAATGTAAAAAAATATTCTAATTGGAAGCAGTCTCCCCCTGACATAACTCTTCCTATGAACTCTCTACAAATGCAGATCAGGTTAATACAAAGTCCAGGTTACGTTGTCAGGTTTCAAAAGACAGGCTTCCTGTTCCTCCCAGGTGCATGGTTAACACTAAATTCCTCACACTCATTGTAATTAAGATCTGTGATTTATACCATGCAGACATCCGAGTCATTGGACATCAGTGTACTGGCTCTGCCTAACCTCCACAAAAGCCTAAGGAATACAAAGTGGAAAAAGAAAAGACAACAAACTGGCAAAATCCACCACCTTAATGTCAGCTGAAAACATTTCTCCAATGCCAATGAAGGAAGTGCACATTCCTCTGGCCACAGACTTCACAGACCCTCGACATAAAAAAGAAGAGTCTCTAAAAAAAGCTTTTTCTCTCTCGCCACCAAGCAGCACGCCACCCAGCCCTGTCATAAATCTGCCATAGTAGTTGTGCATTCATTGTCCCACATTTCTCTTTTTTTTTGAGTTGGCAATTGTTGACATGATACAACCAACCAAGTGGGTCATGCCAAACAGAGAATGCTACACAAGGGCTTCACAAGTCAGGACAACTCCTCGTTCAATTCTGGTTCCACCATAATTTTTTCCAAGGGATTTATAAAGCTCCTGACAGGGTGAGGGGCACAGAAGCCAAATGTTGCCACATTCTCTTTGCTTCACGGGCAACACCGAAATCTAATCTTAGACTGCAAGAAAATCAGCCTTTTCTGTGACCATCCACAAGCTCTGCTTCACAGAAGAAAGCAGTTGGGAGACATCCCAGTTCCCACAATTTTTAGGTGATATCACAACGCTTGTGTTTTGCCAAAGCCTTCCCAAAAGCAGAAGAAAATCAGCAGCATGACTTGAGTTTGCAGCTGCTATTGAACTAATGACTTGGCTGGAGTAGCAGATGCAGCTAAGAGGCAGATTTTAATGGTCTGTGTATGCTACTCGCACTGAAGCTCTGTCATTCTGGCTCTTGCTGTAGAAATGCTGGGTAACACACAGTGCTAGAAATG
Source organism: Corvus brachyrhynchos (assembly GCF_000691975.1). Lineage (NCBI taxonomy): Eukaryota > Metazoa > Chordata > Aves > Passeriformes > Corvidae > Corvus > Corvus brachyrhynchos. The sequence continues at coordinate 5,138,041 of NW_008246060.1, forward strand.
AGATATCCTGAATACACTCCTCCTGGACATCGAATCCTCCTTGTGCTTTTGGTCCCCTATGCCAGGCTCAGCCACTGCTCCTGGCTCAAGCGGAGTGCGAGCACCCAGGGCTCCACACTCCCCTCAGCCCTGGATCCTGTCCTTTCCACAATTTTGAAACTTGGTTCTTCTAAACACGTCAAAAACCTTCAACCTATATTCACCATCTCTTTTGAAACTTGGTTTCCTACCTTAATTGCAGTAGCTATCAGATATCCCACTTCAATCCCTCCTTACTGGTAGCACATAAATAAAATGTCTGGCCACTAATCTGCCAGGATATACTGCTACATTCGTTTACCAATTTAGTTGAGTGGATGTTGTGGTCACTGTGACCAGAGCCCCCAACCCCTGGTCTGCAGTGGGGCCGGAGCAATGTGGCCATGTGGCCACTGGGCTGGGCAGAGGGTTCCTGAGGATCCTGCCTGTCCCTGGCTCTGGGCAGCAGCCACCCTTGCCTCGGGCTGCTCTGATCGATCCAAAGGTGCCTCTAGCTGCCTGCCTGTCATTGCACCCAGCTGTCCCTTTCAGGGGACCCCTCATTCCATCCCATCCTGCCTGGCATACCCTCCGTACACCTTCCTCCTGCTGGCTCAGCCCGGCCCGGCCCCGTGCCCTCTCACTGGGAACATGCACTTCCTCGTCCGCCCTTTACACCTGCTCGTGCCAGGGCTCCCACTGACTCTGCTCCCCCTCTCCTGGCAGCACCCCCGTCACTGATCTTTCTGGAACCTGTCCATGCTCTGTACCTGAGTTTAATTTGCCTCTAACCCAGCCTAGTTGTGCTCCAAGGGCAGGCCCAGCCCCATACACAGCGATCTCCCCAAGCACAGCTCTACCATGGGGGTAACTTCAGATTCCTTTAAAACACAGAAGGTCAAAAGTATTCTGTTTTTGTCAAAGAAACTGCAAAAGAGCACTACAGATGTACAGAGCTACCTTGATCACTGTATGGAAAGGGGAGGAGGAGGAGGATGGGAAAGGGAGAAAAGATGGGATGGGGTAGGCACAGGTATGCAATAATCCTTCTTACAGTTATTAAAAAAAGAAATGAAGGGGACAGGTGAAAAAGAAAATATTTAAACTCAGGAAGACAGAGCCTTTTTCAGTAACGGAAACTCCTTGCAATAAAAGAGTGGATTACTTCACCTTAGCTACATGAAACTGCCTTTAGGTCGTGTTCTCATCTCACTCTACAAAGATACACAAAGGCAAGTCCCTGAGCGTAGAGACGGGAACACCACCTAGTATGGCCAGGTAAGTGCTTGTGCACACAGCATGAGGACACTTTGGAAAGCATCTCTGCCCTTGCCCAGCAGGATTTCACACCTACTGCTGGGCTTTAGGCCTTCGCAATGCTAGCATGGGAGCACCTTTGGGGTTACAGCAGGAGCAACTTCTACAAGGCAGAAGGGCAAAATGGTTATGGAACCGTTTGGGTTGGAAGGGACCTTGAAGATCCCCAATTCCAACCTCTCTCTCATGGGAAGGGACATCATCCACTAGACCAGGTTGCCAATTTGCCAAAATTGCTTACAGGTGACAGGTATGTCAATCAGTCTAGTGCTCCTGCAACTTGAGAAACAGAGATTAGAAGTGATGGGCTATGTACTATTTTCCAACTGTAGTGCAGCTCACTGCTATTATTTGCTTGTAAGAAACATCTATTCTAAGATGATGAAAGCACCTACGAACACCTCAGTGTCTCCAAAATTACAAGAGGTTAGTTTGTTAAACATTTAATCTACTTAAACAAATACAGACTTCATGCAAGACAGATCTGCGTATAGACTGATAATTCTATCTTAGCATTGCTAACTATCACTGGCTGCTGTGCATGGAAACTCCAAACCCAAGAAATTCTCAGATATAATTTCCTAGATAAAACATGTTATATGAAGGTCAGCTTCCTCAGAGGCTCCTACTTTTAGACATAAAACTGACTTTAAAAGAAAGGAAGCATTTAAACAGTGTCATGGCAATATGGCTTATTCAATTATTAACTAGCTGATTTATTTTTAATTACTCATGTACCTCTTCAAACTCAGCCTAGGTCAGCCATGAAGGAGAGCAGCTACCAGATGTCTGGCAGCTGCAGAGCCTGCACAGGATGGACATGGATCTCCCAGCCAGTGGATGGGGGCTCAGATCAGAGAAAACATCACCACAGATGGCACAGCCGGGTGCCCGTGACTGGCCCCCCGTCACTCGCAGCAGAGTGGCCGAGGGCATGTTTCTGAACCACTCTCTTACCCCTAAAGGTGGTCTCTCCAGGTCAGGGTTGAGGCACATTGGTGGGGCAATGAGGGGAAGTTTGCACTGCTGCTGCCCATGCTGTATCTGCTCTACAAATAAATAGAGGACTTTAGTCTCCAGGGCTGTCAGTTTGGCACCTTCCATGTGCACAAAAGATACTTTCGTTTGTTTGCTTTTATTTTCTTAGAAACAACCACCCAAACAGTTATATGCAAAGCTTAGTATGGCAAATCAAAATAAATCAAATTTATTGCATGAGAGCACCTAAAATCCCACAACTTCCACTTGCTCTCTCTTTCTTTTGTGTTTTCTACTTTTAATTGTGATAAGAATAAAAGTTATGGACCTCTTTCGGTGTTTCTTGATGACAACGGTTGCTGTTCCACCACAACTCCAATGCTGCCACCAAGCAAGCAAGAAGAAGGCCTATTGCTAAAATGCAGAAAACGCCTGCAAAACTGTGCAGCTTGAGTGCCTTCCCATCTGTCTGTGCATTGGTATGGCTATTCAGGTCACAACGTCCCATCCGTGGCCACCACTTCTGTTTAAGAACATCCAAATCTCCACTTTCTTGCAACTCTAGGATCCTGCAGAAATTTCAAAAGACAAGTATTATTTGCAATGACACTTTTTTACAGGTTTTTTTTGTCTTTTCCTTATGCTTCACAACTCTTAAGTCTACCATCCCACAGTTCAAAACTCCATCCCCCTGCACCACCAGTGTTGTGCTCTTTATCTGAAAACTCCCTTACACCAAGATTTCTTTCTACTCACAGCAGCAGGTACACTCCACTGGGTAACTTGGGGAAAAAAAGAGACTGTCAAAAATTACACTGCAATGCAAACAGCATTTCCAAGGGAAATCACCACATTCCAGTTAGTTATGGCTGGTCTGGCTACATTCAGCTGCAGCAGCTGGTCCCACTAGTGAAATGTTCAACCCACTCCACTGCTGCTCTCCTACAGTAATTCCAAAAATATGTGAGGCTAAACATGCTACTGTTTGTGCACCACTTAGTGCAAATCTGTTTAAGCAGCGACCAACTCATTTACTTCAGCAAATGTAGTTTATTCGGAAGGATTTTACTTCAGTGCTGTTACTTAATGCCTGAATTACTGTGTTAACAGTTGCTAATTAATCATTGTTTTGTCTCTTGTGAAGTGTCCCTTCTCTGCATGAATGATTCATTTTGGATTTGGTTTGATAACTGTTTTAGCTGTTTACTAACAATCTTTTCTCTTGAGGCAGCTTTGTCTCTAGTTATGCAGCTGGAGTTTTGCTCCTGTTTCTAAAGGAAGAGCAAGATGAGGCAACCTTGCTTCAGTTCCCTGCCTGGAGCGGAGCACCCGCTCACCTTCTGCTAAGGCCACACATGCCTGCACAACTGCATGTCTTCATTTCAGGGTGCACATTCACATGGACAAGAGATACCCAGCTGATAGCTCAGAGATCACTAAATGTCATAGTTTTATAGTCTCCTGGTCTTGGCAGTCCCATGCAATTCTCAGCAATTCTTGTTTCCCTGTACCATTGTGAGTCTTTGACCTGTCCCTCTCCCCTAAAGGATAACCCAGGGCATTGCTACTTGCTTACTGCAGGGAGCAACACATTGTTTCAGAGCCTGCAGAATGTGGCATGAATCCAGGATCTCTCTTCAAACTCCCCTCTACCTCACACAGAGCTCTGAGGACATCAGTCCTCTGCCAGAGGCAGTGCTGCCTGAAGGTGTGAGGCCACACATCACCTCCACTCCCCTCCTCCCAAACCAGATGCACATGGAGCAGAAGTAGCAGCAGCTTTGCTGGAGCTTGAACTCATAATCTCTCTGCTGTCATGTATTCATTGTTCTCTATTAATGAAACACCAAAATTAATGTGAACCACAAACAGTTGCTGGCTGCAGAAAGGAATCCTATAAAACAAGGTTTGCTTCAGTTTACCTCTGGGAGAAAAGATCTCTGTAGGGACTGCCATGCTGGAGTGCTATCCCATATCCTTTGCTGCTGATGCTGTTTCCAATGACTGTCACAGAGCATTCATCATCTGTCAGTGCAGCATATTCCACCACCGTCACATCCCACAGGAAAGCATAATTTCCTTTCTTTGCCTGTAAATACAGCATGAACACAATACAGTCTAAACTAAACTCCATTTCTTGGTAGGGCAAAACCCAAGCCAGCAAACAAATCCGGATCTTGTCATTATTCTTTGGTGGTATTTCATCAGGTCACAGTTTACCTGCAGACCTTCAACATCTTAATACATTTCTAACACTCTTCCCTCCCAGCAGGACCTCACCTACTTCAAACCTTGCTAAAATATCTTCCTTCTTTTAGTAGGAATACATAGAATAACAGAGCCAACTATGAATGTAGGTAAGGCTTATGGAACAGGTTATTAATTAAAAATGAAAGCTATTGCTTTAGATGATGGAATTTGATGCATGTTTTGTAGGAGACACAGAATGTGAGTGGTTCCATGCATTTATGTGACAAGACTGGCCTAGTATGAGCATTAAGTGATGAGCATCACAGGCACCAAAATTGTAACTTTGCAGCTTTGTTCATATAAACATGTAAATAAACAAATTTCCCTTCCAAATAAACACAGCCGTTCTGAGAGCTATGTTAGTCCTGTAACAAAAGGCATGCACTGAGCTGAAAGTGTTCCTTCTTTTTTTCACAGGCAAGAAGATTCACAAGCATCTACTATTATCTCACTTTTGAGGTAAATATTGTTTTCTTTTAACACACACCCCATGCAGATATCCTTAAACATCAGCCTTAATTGGGACTGAAACCAATGCCTGCACACAGTGTATATAATGAATGTAAATCACCTTACTTAACACAAGATGTAAGAAACATATCTGGATAGGGATTCAGTAAAGTAAAATAAAATATCATCTTGTTGGTTAAAGTAACCATTGGCTGCCTAATAGATTAAAGTAGCTGAAGTCCTGTATATATTTCTTTATGTTACTGGTTCACAAAGCTCCCCTAGCAAATGGCTACAGCTCTGGCACAGAATTAGTTAAACCTTCTGCACACTTTCTGTTTTTATGTAAGCTCAGTTTTGAATTCACCTGTAAGTTTGAAAGACTCCATCCATTTTTTCATTACACTGGATTTCTCAGTTGAGCAAATAAGATAATTTACTTCACCATAGTTTGATATAAACCATACCTTTCTGAAGTCCCTTACAGTTGCTTACACATGGCAAAAAATCAAATGGGTGAGGTATCTTCTAGTAGGCAGAATTCAGGGAAACAAAGATTTAAATTATGTTGCCTGGACTGTCTGTAAGGTACTTGCTGCAATCCACCTCCTTTCCCTGCTTCCCTTTTAACAGCATAGAGGCAATCAAAGATCCGCAAATTCATTTGCTTCTGGGTTAAAACAGAGTAGAAATGTTATATCCTTTCTCTTTAGTAAGATTTGAATGAGTCTGTACGCTGAACCCTTGGAAAATATTATTTTTATTATTCAGGCACGTTGTGTTCCATGGTAAATAATAATACATAGCATTTTGCTACCTAAGACAGGAAACTGTCAGCATTAATAATATGTCCTCATGGGAACAAAAACAGCAGCCCTTGTTACTGTGCACAGAATTTATTCAAAATCCATGCTATTAGAGAACAAAACTCCTGCCTAATGGATATATAGCAATCAGACACCCAGGAAAGATTTGGCCTTAGTCACTGTGGTAAAATGTGTTTTACATTTCTCTGGGTATTTTTTTTTTGTTGGTTGGTTGAATTTTTGTCTTCTTTTTTTTGTATTGTTGTTTTGTTTTGAGGGTTTTTTTGGTTTTTTGGGGTTTGTTCAGTTTAAAGAGCAGTATCTATCTTTTGTTCTTTCAGAACTGGTCAGTAAATCATCTTTTCAAATTTACAATTTAGAAAAGAACCCTGACAACACAATACATTCCTTGCCTATATCTTAGTAATACTTGGGGAGCACAATGTTCCTCAAATATTCAACTTCCATTACAATGCACTGGCTAAAGATAAAAATCACATTAATGATTCTACTTTTCAAGCCTCAATCTTCTGTATGTTATTTTATATAGAAGAGCTTTGTACACTGACTTTTGATGCTGGACAGCGGATCTTTTGTAAAGGTCTATTTCTCTTGCATTTTTGGTGTTGCTATCCTAAATTACATCCTGAGACTGTAAATGGTCAATAAACCAAGTCTGCCAGATCTCTTCACATCTATTTTACATTTTTTTAATGACATAAATCATTCTATCCAATGTCATCACATCTGTAGAGCATTGTTTCTCTGACAGCCTGATCATTTTAGCATAAACAGGAATCTGACTTTTAAACTCTTGGTTGTACGTATGTCTCAACTCCCAGAAATCCCAAGTGCAAGACTGCATCCCCTCCCTCTCTGATTGCCAAAACCAGAATCTCCGAAGATCCCCTTTTCCTAAGGGAAGAGTTAGTTCTTTCCAAACTTCTTCCACTTGTGAATTTTTCTTCCCTGAAGAGTGGAGACCTCACACTATTAGTGCGTTCATTGTGTGGAAAGTTTTCTCATAACAAAATGTTTAGTTGCTGTCTAAATTCAGCATCCTTCACTTCTCTGTTAATATCTGTTGTGACAGCTAAGCAGTATCATTTGTTCAATTTAAGGAAAATCAGTCAAACTTTGAAAAACATATGTACAAGACACATAAATGCACACATACATGTGTGCTTGAAGTATGCTGACATTTTATATACCTTCACTAGGCAAGCAGTAAAAACCAAATAAAATCAAATTGACATTTATTTTCCATGAAAAATCAACCTTTAATTTTAAATGTAGTTTAAATTTTATTTCTTTTTTTTTTTTTTTTTAACAAAAGACTGCATGTGTGCATATGTGCCTGCCCCTTAACCTCCAGGCCATCAGGGTAAGAAGAATGGCAAAAGGGCCTGTGGCAAACATCAGCTGAGAATAGGTGAGATAGCTTGAATAAATGACTGAAATTAAACACAGTGAGCTCATATTTATACTTCAGTCCTCTAACTGTACTTCATATTTGACTCTCAGCATACAGGCAGGCTGTACGACAAAACAAAAATGACTTGGTTAAACTTTCAAAAACCTCCTTATCAGAAAGTCAGCCAAAGCAGCACTCATTTATTCCACCCAGGCAGAACAACTACTTTGGCTTACACCAAGGACACCAGATTTATCTTCGGTTCAAGAGATTTAAGAAAACAGATAGAAGAAAAAAGAACCCTCTGGGCAAAACTCATATTAAAAAAAATATTTCTTCTTCAGAATCTTAAAAAAATTAAAAGGCCGAAGAAGATTGCTTCCTAGACAAGAGAAGGACCACAAAGAAAATAATACTCCAGGAAAGCAGTAAATTACCCCATAATGCTACTCTTCACTGCAGATGGAGATAGAAGAATATTTGTTCAAAGAGGCCTGGCTTACTGATGGCTAAATGATGTTGCTTCAAAGAAAGCATGGTAAGAAATAATAACATGAAAAAAAATTGATTCCAGATTGATCACTGATATGTCTGTGATTTATCTGAAACTATGAAGAAGCTATCACACTAAAGACAGAAGTGCCAGAATAATGCAAAATTCATCATTAATTTGCTGTCAGAAGAGAGTGCCACTGCAGCTGATCCCATTATATGGCTGGTACCACAGAAATATCAAAAAGTGACCTTTACATTGGCATTAGAGGAGTAGTTCAAAAACATGCTTGGATAACATTTATTATCTATAAAAAGTGCTTTAAGAGAAGCAACACAGTTCTAATAAAAAGAAAAACATGCCATTTAATCCTATTGAAATGTTCCAAACACTAAAATAATTACGGAACCACTGTAGGATGCAATAGATTCAGGTTTAAGGAAGCATTTGCTCTTGCTTCAAAGGCTGATGGATCAAGAAATGAACAAATTTATGAAGCTCCATGAGAGCAACTGCAATTCACAATATAAAATTCATTGTGGACAAAGTAGATTTTAAAAAATCATATTAAATGAACTTTTAAATTACTTCTGCTCTCAAAATTAGAATGAAGAGAGGTGGCTGCTCAAGAAGATCACTCTGATTTAATGCTCAGTGATCATTAAGGAAGCAAAAAAGAAAAGGAATAAATTCTTACTGTGCCATTGCCTAAATCAATGATGCATTCTCATTTTGTGCTCTACTTGGTTTTGATCGCTTTTGATCAAAAGTGATATACAGGAAGTAAAGAAACGATTCAGAGAAATTTTGGCACCAAATTGGTTGGACAGGGGAACAAACAATCTCAACCAAAGCAGGGCATTATAAAATGCATTAATGAGTTTAATTCTGCTATCTGTATATACAGCAGATGCAGGATCACATGACATGGGGATCATATGAGTTCATTCTTTCAAAGCAAAAATGGGTGCTCCCAAAGGAAATAAAAACCACAGGTTATTATGTATGTTGGTGTAATCAATAATTACCCTGAATAACTGATTGCCACTGGATGTAATGCAAACATCTGAGATCCTGAGATCCTGCCTGTAGAAACTTTCCTGTGGCAGCATTAGTCAATCCTCACCTGTGGTAGTCCCAGACAGCTCAAAGTGGCAAAACAGCAGTGCGTATGGACTGGTGGTTTGTGTGGTTTCTGCTCCTGCGCTGTGCAGAGGTACTACTGAATAGGAGGAGGTTTTCCATCTTCAATGACCACTTTCAACTATCTTGGGAACAGCAAAAGCAACTTTCCCCCCACAGCCCTCGGCTCTCAAGAGTCCTCCTGTCACTTATGCGACACTGAAGTGCATTC